>NC_067401.1:480541448-480828948 GCF_016432865.1 Antechinus flavipes | reverse complement strand
AAAAATTACCTATGCATATATCTTGTAAATAAAAAACTATAATAAAAAGAAGGGAAAAAATACTTGAAGCAGCCTCCAAAATTTGTGTATTATTTCCTGTCTTACTTCCCCTTCTTGGTCTACTTTCTAAAATCATAATTACCTCACTCTTCTCCAGAGTCATCAGAGTCCAGTGGCAAGACAAAAGTCAAGGATATGTCAAGTAAAACACCGACCAATCTAAAAAAGAATATCAGTGATTTAAAGATCCTCCTATCTCCCTCTACCCCCACAAAGGAGCAAATTAAACTTATAAGAATTGTAAGCAACTCAAAGAAAAAAAAGAATTTCTCATAAGGACTACATGCAGACAGGGAAGAAATGAAACAAGAAATTTCTAAAATATGAAATAAAAGCTCAGGAGGAAAGAATTGGAGAGACTGCAAAGCTTAGAACAGAAAGTGACAAAGCTTACTCAAGTAAGAGACTCCTTGAAATCTAGAATAAACTATATAGAAATCAAGGCTTCATGAGACAGTAAGAAATAATAGATAAATCCAAAAGATTGAAGAAGAAAATGTATTCTGAGGAGAAGATACATATGTCCTCTCTGAACTCTATCTTCACCAAAAAGCATAGAAAGAATCTAATTAGACAGAAAGTCTGGTTGTGGTTCTGTTTTGTCTTAATGATTTTTTTTTTAATAATAGCTTTTTTATCTTTAAAATACATGAAAAAGAAAACATCCACCCTTGCAAAACCTTATGTTCCAAATTTGTCTCTCTCCCTACTGGCCACCCCCTTCCCCTAGTATATCTTTTTTTTTTTTTTTGCGGAGGCAATTGGAGTTAAGTGACTTGCCCAGGGTCACACAGCCAGGAAGGGATGAGTATCTGAAGCCAGTTTTGAACTCAGGTCCTCCTGACTTCTGGGCTGGTGATCTATCCACTACACCAATTAGCCACCCCTCCTAGTATGAGTTAAGTGATCTTGAAAGGAAAGGAAAGGGAAAAGGATTGCATAACCTCATACATAAAGAATGTCTTCTGATGAAATTAATATTTAGATTAGGAGTTTTATAGAGAGAACTACGTGATTATCAACTTCTAAGAGTCAAAATCAGCCTGGTAAAAGGTCTTGAGTTGGAAGAAAGGGAAGGAAGAGAAGTTAAGAAAAAAAAGAAAGGAAAGAGAGGAACTTTAGGGAAAATCATTTAACATAATCATAGTGTGCAAATAGAAATCTATACAAAAAAGGAGGGAAGGATATACATAAAGATGCTATTTGGTACAGAAATATATTGCACTCAACAGAGAATTAGGAAGGAAAGAGGAGAAGGGAAATAAGATGGCAGGTAAATTAAAAGAGATTAGTCAGAAACAGGAAAACTAAAGATGAATAAATATATTCATAGCTCTTGTGGAGATGCCAAAGAACTGGGAAGTGGGGCAGCTAGATAGCACAGTGGATAGAGCCCTGGCCCTTAGGACCTGAGTTCAAATCTGGCCTCAGACAAAAATATATATATATATATATTAGGATTGTCCTATGCCTGTTGAAAGTTCTCCGGTTATTCTGAAATTGCTTTTTGGAGTGATGCTATTTGTTCTGACAATGTTTGTTTTATTTTTGGGACACGCAATCCTGGACAGGCTCCCTGGTGACGAGAAAGGCAGAACAGCTCAGGAGAAATCTCTTAAAATAGTATCACATGGTGCATTTTGGGGGTTCATCTGCGGGCTTTTTTCTCTGAGGAATAAAGCTCCCCTCCCCCCATTAAAACGATCTATTCTTAATTCTTTCACTTTTATCAGCGTTTCTTGTTTGCTGTCAGTTTGGACCGAAAGCAGCCACAGAGTGTGGGCGTTGCTTGTTGTGTAGAAGGTATTTCACTACACGCCGCAGGCATTGGCGATTTCATTATTCACAGGGTCGGGAGCGGCCTTTTCTCGTTCCCCACCCCTCTAACTGGCTGCCAGGTTTCGCTGCTTCAGTCTCTGCCCCGTAACGTCTCCGGTAGAGGGACTTTCTTCGCCCTGGCCAGCCCCCTTCCCACGGAGATCCTCCGGGCTGAGTCATTGTAGTTTGCCACCGGAGGGCCCAACGCAGCGGCCAGATGACTGGTGCCCCTGGGCCTGCCCCTGCTCCGAACAACACCCCAAAAGCTCCTTGGAGGGTTCCTAATGGCCTCCAGGTAAAACAGAACCGTTCTTTGTCTGGTCCTTTCTGCCGCTGCCGCCTTTCCCGTGTTTGTGCCTTCACACCGGCGGCCCCCCAGGCGGGGACGCTCTCCCCGCTCTTGGAACCCCTCCTTCCCTTCTTGATTCAGCTTCTCCCCTCCCCGCCTGCACGGAACCGTTTCTGGTTCCTCCTCCTCCCCAAACTCTCTCTCGTTCATTTTGTGGATATTTTCGTGTCTGGGCGCCGAGATCAAGTTCACACCAGTAGTGACAGATTGACACGCTACCTCTCCCCCCGCCCCCAGATCCGAGTGTGCCTCAGCCGGTCTTGCTCAGGTTGCAGCGAGGAGGTGTGCCGTGGGGTGTGAAAGGGGGTAGTTCGGCACCATTTTCCGCCAGCCCATTTCTCCCTTGGTAACAGACTGAGGACCTGGAGCTTCCTCGGATCTCTCGGCCGACTACAATTCCCAGGCCCCTTTGCGGGATCGCTTCCACGGGATCACGTGGATGAACGAGAGGGAGGAGCCTGTGGTCACATGGCAAAGGCACTGACGTCAGGTGACCCGGCGCGGGGACGGGCGGGCGGAGGCGGCAGAGCTCAGTGCGCTCGGGCTCGGCCGGCGACCGCGACCCCCGACCCCGGGCCCCCGACCTCCGGCTCCGACTCCATCCTCGGACCCCGGCCCCGTCGCCGCCATGACGGGACTCGCTCTGCTTTACTCCGGCCTGTCCGTGGCCTTCTGGAGCTGCGTGATTGTCGTAGGTGAGAGCCGGGCCTGTGGCCCACGGGCGGGGGGAGGGCCGAGGGAGCCAGTCCCTCGAAACCGACCCCGGGCCGCGTTACCCGGACCGTGCCCGTGCGTCCTGTGTGTGCCTGCGGCCCCCGTGACCCTCCCGTGCGCGTGTCCGTGCCCACGACCCTCCCCTCGGGCGTGCCCGTGCCCGTGCCCGCCCTCCCGGGCTTGTCGGTGCCCACCTGGGCGTGTCTGTTCTGACGAGATCCCCCCTTTCCCCGAAATCGCGCTTGTGCGCGAAATCGTGCCCTCGAACCCCGCGTCCTTGCCCACTCCCACCTTGTCCGTGCGCCCCCCCTTCTCCCCTCCCCCGTGACCGTGCGCCCCCAACCCTCCTGCCACCTCTGCTTTCTCTGGAGCTGCCCGGACCCGCTCCGGGGAGGGAGGGACTCCTGGGCCTGCTCGGGGTCCCGGAAGCCTAGCCCTGGCCACCACTTCCCCTTTGCTGTCCTAATCCCCGGCCCTGGGCCGGGCAGGGCAGGTTTGATCTGCCCTGAGCCACTTAGCCTCCCCTTGGTCCTTCCAGGTTGTTGGGTAAACAGGCCCAGGACAGTTCTCGACTTCGAGGGCCAGCCCCAGCCACCTAGCCTCCCCGCCTCCTGGGGCCCGCAGCTTTTGCTTCCTGAGTCTCTAAGCGGGGGAGGGGGGCTGGAGGATGGGGGCACCCAGGCCGCAGGGGAGAGCTGCTTGGCCCCCAGAGGCGGCAGGCACTGCCTGTTGGAGAGCCGGGCTGACTCCCCTTGTGATTTGGGAGCCGTGGGGGTCACCTGGGGAGGACAGCCCAGGTGGGCCCGAGACGGAAAGCCATGAGCACAGGTGCCTCAGCAGCTTGCAGAACTAATGGGCGCACCATGCTCAGGTCCTCCGTGTCCTTTCTGTTCGGAGAGTCCCCTAGCAGCCCCAGGGTATGCTGGGCCCGGAGTGGTGAAGACCCGCTTTCTAAATTTAACTCCGGCCTCAGGTGCTTTTTGAGCAAGTCACTTCACCCTGTTTGCTGGTTTCTTATGTAAAGTGCATCTCTGCCAAGAAAACCCAAAGGGGTCACGAAGACTCACGTACCCCTGAGAAATGGAGACAGTGATAGGCCCCCAGAGCTTTGACGTCGTGGCCTTCTTGTGGAGACCATGGTCCCAGGCAGCCTCGGGCAGCCGAGAGGATGCAGGCCTGTGTGAGGTGGGGCCCCTTCGGTCCTGGGGTGCTGCCCTGGGCTCAGAAAAAGCTTAGTGCAAGAGACTGCATTCTGCCCCCTTCCATTCAGCCGAGCCCGCTCCACTCCTTTCTTTCCCCTGGGGCGGCCCAGCCCTGGGCCAGGCGCTTGTAGGAGTGGGGCCCGCTCCTAGTCCCCGCTCTGTTCTTTCTTCCTAGGAATCTGCTATACAATATTTGACTTGGGCTTCCGCTTCGATGTAGCATGGTGAGTCATGGCCCGCCCTTCCCAGCTCCCCCTGAAGGGAGGTCCCGTGCTCAGAGCCGGGGAGATGGCTGGGTGGCCAGGGCTGGGGGGAGTCTTTGTGGGCCAGGGCCCTCCTCTTGAGGCTTCCCTCCTTTGCCTCCAGGTTCCTCACAGAGACATCACCCTACATGTGGTCCAACCTCGGCATAGGACTGGCTATCTCCCTGTCTGTGGTGGGAGCAGCCTGGTGAGTGTGTGTGTTGGGGCAAGGGGAGAACTCCTCTTAGTCTGGATGTGGGGGGCGGACTGGGGATATCGGGGCCTACTCATGAGTGATTGGGGAAGGGTGTGAGCTGGGCACTCGCTAGTGCTTGAGCCCCTTGGGGAGGATCGGGGCTCACGCAATGGCACCTCCCCCCCAGGGGCATCTATATCACAGGCTCATCCATCATCGGTGGAGGGGTAAAGGCCCCCAGGATCAAGACCAAGAACTTGGTAAGGTGAGTTTGGGAAGGCCTGAGAAGCATCTGCCCAGGTTAGCCTCCGGCCAAGACTGCTCTGCGCCTGTTTCCCGTGTGGGGGGAAGACGGATTAGAATCCATCAGGAAAAGGGTGGGGGGTCGGGTCCCAAAGGGGACCAAACTTTCTCAAGCCCCTGTCCTATGCTTCTAAATCCCACAGCATCATCTTCTGTGAGGCCGTGGCCATCTACGGCATCATCATGGCCATTGTCATCAGCAACATGGCAGAGGTAGGGGGTGACAGAGATGGGGGACAGAAGAGGGCTGGCAGATGGGTGTTGGGGCGGGAGGAGCTGGCCCCTGGGCTGGGGCTTGTCCTGACCGCACTTCTGCCTCTTGCAGCCCTTCAGCGGTACCACCCCCAAAACCATCGGAAGCCGGAACTACCACGCAGGTAGGCAAGGCTCTCTGGGGCCTGGGGCGGGAGGGCTCTGGTGGGGCCCCCCTCAGCACTCATCTCCTCTGTCCCCAGGCTATTCCATGTTCGGTGCTGGCCTCACTGTGGGCCTGTCCAACCTCTTCTGTGGCGTGTGCGTGGGCATCGTGGGCAGTGGAGCTGCCCTGGCCGATGCCCAGAACGCCAGCCTCTTCGTCAAGATCCTCATCGTGGAGATCTTTGGCAGTGCCATCGGCCTCTTTGGGGTCATTGTGGCCATCCTTCAGGTATGAGCCCCAAGCCTGGGGCCCCTCCTGGGGCTGGGGGAGGGACGGGAGCTGTGACTCTGCTGCTCACTCCTGGTTTTTTGTTTCTTTGTGTGTCCTTTGTCTGTCCGCCTTGTGCTTTTTTTGCAGACTTCTAAAGTAAAAATGGGAGACTAGGCCTGGAGCAGTGGGAGGGCCCTGCCCTGCTGTGACCTACTCTTAATTTATTGATTTTCCTGGGGGGCCTGGCTGCCCCAGCCAGGGGAGCTGCCCCTCCCCTTGGTGTCCATATTGTGTCCCTCTGGCCCGCACTGCGATCTGCCCTTCTGGAGTCCCTCAGAGGGGCAGGCCCTGGCCTCAGGGTTGGGAGGGCGTGTCCTCTGCCCACCTGTCCTGCCCTCTGCCCCACCCCCACCTCACCAGTGTTTGAAATAAAGGTCTGTGTCCTGGGTTACCCCAGCCATTGCTTCCCTGCTCGTTCTTTCATGGAGGGGAGGGGGTATCTGTCTCGCTTTATCTGGGCCCACCAACATCCCCCAGAGAAGGGGAAGAGACTCCCACTCCCTTTGGCGGGGCTCACTTTAGGGACCTCTGCTCCTGTGCCAGTGCTTACACACTTGGGAGCGGGTCATCCAGTATGGTGTGTGTGAAGGGCCTTCTAGCTGCCCTTGTGCCCTGTTATGCCTCCTCCCCCCCCCCCCCCCCCCCGCCCCGATGCCCTTCGGGCAGCCCTGTTCCCTTCCTACTCCCCAGGCGATCTCCAGTGCCCCTGGCCCTCCTGGGCAGCTGTCTGGGAGCCCCTAACCCCAGCTCCGACAACTTTGTTCCAGTCTCCTCAGTTGGCTTTGGCTCCCGGGAGGCTTCTTCCAGCCCAGCCACGCCACGTGGGGATCCCAGAGCTGTCTGACCCCCTGCCTAGGAGGTGCTGGGGCTCCTCTTCCTCCCCCCTGCCCCCGGGTCCGCTCCTAGCTCCCTCTGGCTTCTCCAGGTGTTCTGTCCAGCCCCGTCCCCGAGGCGGCTCTCGGTGGATTTTGCATGGGCCCGCCCCTCTTCTCGATGCCCCACCCCCGAGACTGTCCGCTGTAGATTTTGTATGAATGGCCCTTCCCCTCCACTCAGGCCCCGCCCCCGGGAGTCCGCTATAGATTTTGTATGAACAGGCCCGCCCCTATTTCTCAGGCCCCGCCCTCGCCAGTTGCTAGTTGGGATTTTATCAGCTTGCCACCTGTAGGTTTCTTGGGCTTGCCCCCGAGGCTTCTGGGGGTAATCCAGCCTGAGTCTTTTTTTCTGTCCAGGCCCCACCCCCTTCTCCAGGTTCCTCCCCCCGCCGCTTCTGCGCCTGCGGCCTGGAGCTCCGGGGCGCGCGGACGGGCGGGGCGGGGCAGGGCGGAGCGCGCGCGGGGGCGCGGACGCGGGGGCGCGCGCCGCCGCTCCCTGCTTCCCCTGCGAGGCTCCGTCTCGGCGGCTCCGGCTCCGGCTCCGGCGGCCCCGGGCGGGCCGCACCATGCCCCGCGGCGGAGGAGGCGGAGGAGGAGGCGGGAGCGAGAGCGGACTCGGCATCGGGCCTCCGGGGAGGCGCTAAGTGGGCTCCGGGGCCATGGGGGATGGAGCGGCCGCGGCCCGGCCCGGCCCCGGCCCCGATCCCGAGCCCAGCCCCGCGGGGCCCTGAGCGCCGAGCGCAGCTGGTGAGGATGCGGGGAGGGGCCCTGAGCGCCGAGCCATCCCCTCTGCCCCAGCCTGTACGGCCCGCGGGCCCTGAGCGCCGAATCCCCCCTCCCATCTCCCCCCCTTCTGTACAGCCCAGCGTGCTCTGAGCACCGAACCCACCCCCTCTCGCCCCCACTTGCCCAGCTCAGCGGGCCCCTGAGTGCCGAGCCCACCCCTTCACCTCCCACCTGTATAGCCCAACGGAGGCCCTAGCATCGACCTACCCTGCTCGGACCCAGCCCAGCCCTTTTACCTCCCACCTGTACAGCCCAGCGGGGCCCTGAGTGCCGAGCCTAACCTCCTTTGGTCCAGCCCAGCCAGGTCCTGTGTGCTGACCCTCCATCTCTTCTTGTTCTCTCCGATCCGAGCCCACGCCCCCCGGGTCTGTGAGACCCCTCGCTAATCGCACCGCTCCCCCAAGGCTGAAGCCCATAGCCCTTTTGGTCCTCTCCTAACCCCTCCCAGCACATCGGGCAGAGCCTAAAAAGATGGAGCAGTTAGGGAGTTGGGGAGCCCCTCCCCCACCCAGGCCCCCAGTTTAGGGCGCCCCTAGCCTCCCCTTCCTACCCCTCCCCCCTTTGCTCAGCAGCCCCTACCTGCTTTGGCCTTCCCTTTGTCCCCCTTTCTCCCAGGCTTCCCTCAGGCCTCCCTCATTCGGTCCCTTCCCTTCTGGTTCCCCTTCCCTTCAGACTTCCTTTCATCCTTGCCTCCTGTGTATTCCCCTCTCCTTCCCCTGCTCCCTGGCTCCGGCCCCTCTTGGAGCTTTGAGTTTGTTGTGATCTGAACTCGGCTGCCATGTGCTTGAATTGGGGCCTTGTTTGGCTGAGAGAACATGGAAGCAGTTGGGCTGGCGGGGGGCTAGGGCCCGAGCCTCCGGAGCAGGGAGGGCGCTGCTGCTTCTGTGGGTCTGGGAGAAGGTGATGATGGGGCCAAGGGGGCAGCTCTCCTGGGCAGTGCCACCTGTGCCCCCGTGCCAGTCAGCGCCACCTTCTACTGGAAAAAGGACCCACTGCCGCCGCCTCCCTTCCCGGGGCCCTGGGCGTGCCCACTGTCTGCAGTCCCTAAGGCCCTTCCTGGCATCTTGTTCAGAACCAGGGTCCTGGTAGCTCCTGCCTCGGCTTCTCAGGGTGGGCCCGGATCCGTCCCCGCAGACCGAGGAGTCCAGCCAGGCAGGAGAGGAGAGCCTGAGGCCCCTCGTCCGGGCCTCCTCGCTCACTCCAGGCTCTCCTTTGCTCCCGGCTCTGGGCCTCTGGGCTTGTGGGAAGGGCCCGGTGCGGCCGAGCTAGCGGGCCTTCGGTGGGAGCCGGGGCTTCTCTAGAACGGGGCAGCCGTGGCCCCCCGCCCCCCCAGACCGTCAGGAGTTGGGGCCCCAGCTGGGGCTGCCCGCTGCCAGGGTGGAGCCAGCTGGCTGTTTGTTGGCAGGGCCGGCAGGACCAATGCCCAGGCCGAGCTGGGCAGCCAGAAGATGAGCAGGCTGCTGGGGGGGACCCTGGAGCGGATCTGCAAGGCCGTGCTGCTCCTCTGTCTGCTGCACTTCCTCATCGCCGTCATCCTCTACTTTGACGTCTACGCCCAGCACCTCGACTTCTTCAGTCGCTTCAGTGCCCACGGCCGCCGAACTGCTGCTCACTCGCCGCACCCCGCCGCCGCGGGCATCGGCACCAACTGCTCCCGGCCCAACGGCACGGCCCCCAGCTCGGAGGCTCCTAGCCCCCGGCCGGACGCCAACCACTCGGTCACCACGCTGCCCCTGCCCCCGTGCCCTGACGTGCCACCCGGGTTAGGTGAGGCCCCTCGCAGGGCGTGGGGAACGGCTCTGTGTGTGTAAGGGGAGGGTCATCGGGGCTCGAGTCCCCCGGCGGCTTCCCTTACAACAGCCCCCTTCCTCCTCTCAGTGGGCCGGCTGCTGATTGAATTTAGCTCACCCATGCCAATGGATCGGGTCCAGCAGGAGAACCCTGGCGTGCAAGGGGGGGGCCGCTACGCCCCCCCCGACTGTACCCCTCGGCAAACCGTGGCCATCATCATTCCCTTCCGCCACCGGGAGCACCACCTTCGATACTGGCTGCACTACCTGCATCCCATCCTGCGGCGGCAGCGGCTGCGCTATGGCATCTACGTCATCAGCCAGGTGAGCATGGCCGGGGAGGGAGCGACGGGGGCCCAGGGAGCAGGTCAGGCGCCCCGCTCAGCAGGCCCAGAGCCCTGAACCACTAAGGCTGGAGCCCTCCGAGGCCAGTCTGGGCTGCTGAGGAACAATACTGCCAGTCTGCTGGGGAGGTCCCCCACCTGCATATGTGCCAGTGTGCTTGGGGGGTCCCCACCTGCAGATGTGCCAGTCTGCTCGGAGTATACCCACCTGCAGATGTGCCAGTGTGCTCGGGGGGTCCCCACCTGCAGATGTGCCTGTGTGCTTGGGGGGTCCCCACCTGCAGATGTGCCAGTCTGCTCGGAGTATACCCACCTGCAGATGTGCCAGTGTGCTTGGGGGTTCCCCCTGCAGATGTGCCTGTGTGCTTGGGGGGTCCCCACCTGCAGATGTGCCAGTGTGCTCGGGGGGTCCCCACCTGCAGATGTGCCTGTGTGCTTGGGGGGTCCCCCCTGCAGATGTGCCTGTGTGCTCGGGGGGTCCCCACCTGCATATGTGCCAGTGTGCTTGGGGGGTCCCCCCTGCAGATGTGCCTGTGTGCTCGGGGGGTCCCCACCTGCATATGTGCCAGTGTGCTTGGGGGGTCCCCACCTGCAGATGTGCCAGTGTGCTCGGGGGGTCCTCACCTGCAGATGTGCCAGTGTGCTCGGGGGGCCCCCACCTGCAGAGGTGCCAGTCTGCTCGGAGTATACCCACCTGCAGATGTGCTAATCTGCTCGGAGTATACCCACCTGCAGATGTGCCAGTGTGCTCAGGGGGAGGTCCCCACCTGCAGATGTGCCAGTGTGCTTGGGGGGTCCCCCCTGCAGATGTGCCTGTGTGCTCGGGGGGTCCCCACCTGCAGATGTGCCAGTGTGCTCGGGGGGTCCCCACCTGCAGATGTGCCAGTGTGCTCGGGGGGTCCCCACCTGCAGAGGTGCCAGTCTGCTCGGAGTATACCCACCTGCAGATATGCTAATCTGCTTGGAGTATACCCACCTGCAGATGTGCCAGTGTGCTCGGGGGGAGGTCCCCACCTGCAGATGTGCCAGTCTGCTCGGAGTATACCCACCTGCAGATGTGCCAGTCTGCTCGGAGTATACCCACCTGCAGATGTGCCAGTCTGCTCGGAGTATACCCACCTGCAGATATGCTAATCTGCTTGGAGTATACCCACCTGCAGATGTGCCAGTGTGCTCGGGGGGAGGTCCCCACCTGCAGATGTGCCAGTATGCTCGGGGGGGTCCCCCCTGCAGAGGTGCCAGTCTGCTCGGAGTATACCCACCTGCAGATGTGCCAGTCTGCTCGGAGTATACCCACCTGCAGATGTGCCAGTGTGCTCGGGGGGGGAGTCCCCACCTGCAGATGTGCCAGTCTGCTCGGAGTATACCCACCTGCAGATGTGCCAGGGTGCTCGGGGGGTCCCCACCTGCAGAGGTGCCGGTCTGCTTGGAGTATACCCACCTGCAGATATGCTAATCTGCTTGGAGTATACCCACCTGCAGATGTGCCAGTGTGCTCGGGGGGAGGTCCCCACCTGCAGATGTGCCAGTATGCTCGGGGGGGTCCCCCCTGCAGAGGTGCCAGTCTGCTCGGAGTATACCCACCTGCAGATGTGCCAGTCTGCTCGGAGTATACCCACCTGCAGATGTGCCAGTGTGCTCGGGGGGGGAGTCCCCACCTGCAGATGTGCCAGTCTGCTCGGAGTATACCCACCTGCAGATGTGCCAGGGTGCTCGGGGGGTCCCCACCTGCAGAGGTGCCAGTCTGCTCGAGTATACCCACCTGCAGATATGCTAATCTGCTTGGAGTATACCCACCTGCAGATGTGCCAGTGTGCTCGGGGGGAGGTCCCCACCTGCAGATGTGCCAGTATGCTCGGGGGGGTCCCCCCTGCAGAGGTGCCAGTCTGCTCGGAGTATACCCACCTGCAGATGTGCCAGTGTGCTCGGGGGGGGAGTCCCCACCTGCAGATGTGCCAGTCTGCTCGGAGTATACCCACCTGCAGATGTGCCAGGGTGCTCGGGGGGTCCCCACCTGCAGATGTGCCAGTGTGCTCGGGGGGTCCCCACCTGCAGATGCAATCCCACCTGTTTGCACCCACACTTATTCACCAGCTGCTTGCTCCCCTGGACAGCTACTTGTTTTTAAGTTTTAGGATGAGTCAGATGTTGCCAGTTCTTCCTTGTGGCCCAGAAAACGCCACTGTTGGCACTGGGCAGAGTTTCCACTTTGAGGTTGATGAGCAGCCCCTTTGCTTTTTGCTGCCCGTGGGCCCTGGCAAATTGTTCTTCCTCTTTGGATTTCGGTTTGCTTCTCAAGATGAGAGCTGTGAACCTGGGGGACACTGGGGCTGTAGTCGGGGGGGCTGCCCTGCTGGTCTGCACCTGGGAGTGCCAGCAGCAGTGCTGACCCCACCTCGGCTCTCGGTGTCCTTGGGCCTGAGCTCGGCCCCTCTCAGGCGCCCGTCCCGCCGTGGCTCTGTACTTCCAGCAGAAAGCCATTTTGTTGAGAGCGGGACCGCCCTTGTCTCCGGGGACCCGCTGCAGCCCGGCCCGAGGAGCTGCTCCCTGGGTTGTCTGCTGGCCGTGGCGCATGCTTTCTCTCCCCTGGGAGGGCCTCTCTCTTACTCTCGGGGGGCAGCGGGAGAAGTTGTCTGATGAAGTGATCAGAGGACGGGGCCTGGCCTGGGGCTCCCGAGGGTGGCGGGGGGCAGCCTAGTGACCACCTCGTGTTGCCTCCTCCCCCGTGCCTCCCCTCTCCCCCAGCATGGCGAGGACACATTTAATCGGGCCAAGCTCCTCAACGTTGGCTTCTTGGAGGCGTTGAAGGAAGACCCTGCCTATGACTGCTTCATCTTCAGTGACGTGGACTTGGTGCCCATGGATGACCGCAACCTCTACCGCTGTGGGGAGCAGCCTCGCCACTTTGCCATTGCCATGGACAAGTTTGGCTTCCGGTGAGCGAGGCCCTTCTGCTTCCCGGGGGGCTGGGAGCGGGGGCTGGCGTGCCCAGCCCCCTCCTGCCATTGCCCTCGGGTCCCTGGGCTCTCAGGATGAGGGGTGAGTGGCGCCCTTGGGCCCAGGCGGCTACCGAGCCCCTTTGCTCTGGCTTTCTGCAGACTGCCCTATGCCGGTTACTTCGGGGGCGTGTCGGGTCTGAGCAAGGCCCAGTTTCTGAAGATCAATGGCTTCCCCAACGAGTACTGGGGCTGGGGAGGTGAGGACGACGACATCTTCAACCGGTGAGGCTGGGCCTTGGGTCGTGCCGAGAGGGTGAAGTGGGGTGGGTGGGGACGGGCCTCAGAGTCAGCCAGGCCAGGAGGGTGGGGATCGGAGGCGTGGGCTTGGGGTGCTGGGCTGATGGGGGTGACAGGGATGGGGGTATCTGTAGGGGCAAGGGCAGAGGGCTGGGCAGTTAAGGGTTAACTGGGCCTCCGTCGTTGCCCCTGGCTCAGAGATCTTTACTCAGCCTAAGTCCCACCCCCCTCCATCTCCCCTAGGATTTCCCTCTCAGGGATGAAGGTCTCCCGCCCAGACATCCGCATCGGCCGATACCGAATGATCAAGCATGATCGGGACAAGCATAATGAGCCCAACCCCCAGAGGTGACCCCTGACTCCCCCCCAGATGGCCCCTGACCCTCGCCCTCCACCCTGAGATGGGACCTCCCCTCAGTGCCTTCAGGTAGCCTGAGGCACAGTTCAGAATAAAGACCTCCGCAGTTCTTAAGACAACCATTTTTATAATTTAAGTATGTTTAGAGATTAGATTCAGTGCTTGTGCCCATCCCTCTCCTGCGCATTGGGCAGGGAGCCCTCCGCCCCAGGAACACCCAGCAAGAGGTTGGGCTTCTGTTTCTGGGGGGAGGCTGTGGCCTGTTCTAGAGACACTTCAAATCAGTGGCTCCGGGAAGGCGGGGGCCTAGAGTTCGGGGGTGGAGTTTGTTTTGGGAGGCGTAAGTGTTCAGTGTCCGAGGCCAGGTGGGGACTCGGGTCTTCCTGACTCCAGGCTTGGTGCGCTTTCCCCTGCACCCCCAAGCTGCTCTAGAAGGCGAGTCTTAGGACGAGTGGGAGAGCCCCCGTGAGCCGGAGCCTGGGACGCAGCCGGCCCCTGAGAGTTGAGCTGGAAAGGGTGTGGTGGGAGAGGAGGCTGGAAAGACAGGTTGGCTCCTGAGCTTGTCTGTGAGCTCATCAGATCTGGGCTCTCGGGTGACTGGAAGCGTGGCTTTTGAAGCAGTCCAGGAGTGAGGGAAGGATTCATCAGGCTTTGGTGCTAGTCTGGGGAGGGGGAAGAAAGCCAGAGGAGGCGGGGGCGGTGGGGTGGTGGTCCTGGTGATAAGGGACCTGAGCTCTGGGCTTCGGCAGGCGAAGACCTACCCTCTTCATAAAAGCACAGGATACAAAGTAATGGGACCCAGCGCTGGGGGAGGAGCCGAGGGCTAAGGAGACCACAGTGAGGAGGGGCCCTGGGGAGGGTGGGAGTGCAGGGGAGGAGGCTGGCTTGTGTGTGAGTAGGAGAAGACTGGTGCCCCGCCCTGCCCTGGGTACAGGGAATCTCAGCAAGCCACATGATCCCGCTCCTCAGAGGGCTACATTGAAGCAGGAGAAACATCAGGAACACAGACCTTAACCTGCAAAGCCGAGTAGATGCGGAGCAATTGGGCTGAGATTTCTGTCAATTCAGAGGTGCCACGAAGTAGAGGGAGGAGGGAGGGCATCCCAGGCAGGGCACAGCCCGTGCAAAGGCCCAGAGAGGGGAGATAGGAGGTTGTCCAAGAAGCAAGGAAGCCAGCTGCCTGGATTGGAAGCACAAAGTAAAACAAAAAGGTCGGAAGGAGCCAGGTTTGGAAAGGCACCGAACGCCAGGCGGAAGTGTTGGATTTGATCTTAGGAGTAAGAGGGAGCCATTGGGGTTTATCGAGCAGGCGTAGGGGTAAGGGCAGGGAGCGTGGCTCGCCTTAAGTGGAGGATGGGCTGGAGGCAGGCAGAGCCGGCCTGCACCGAGGCTATTGTAGTCCAGGTGTGAGGTGGGGGGCCCCTGGCAGACACAAAGGGGTGTCTGGGAGAGATGTTTCAGAGAAATGGCAGACGTCGGTAACAGCCTGGTTACGGTGGGAGAGTGAGACATCGAGGATGTAAAGTGCTAAAGGTGGTGCTTTCTGAGGTGACCTCGGGGACAGCAGTCACGGCCTCTGACCTGTCTGCCTTGGCAGCTTGTCCCCTTCCCTCCTCCTGATTCTGCCATCCAGGGCCACAGAGAAGCCATAGGCTCGGGGACCGTGGAGGAGGAACGGAGGTCAAAGTCGCTTAGGTAATAAATGGGGAGTAAGATGGGGACCTGGAGCCCAAGTCTTCTGGCTTCACAGCTTCTGCTCTTTCCACTTTGCCCTGTTGCCTCTTCTCCGCCCAGTCCCAATCTTCTGCCTGACAGCTCCTGAGGATTCCCAGAATCCGCCACATTCTTAGGAAAAGCTCCTTCTGCACCAAGGGCTTCCCTAGCCTTCTTTGAAGACTTCTTTCCAGGTCGTTTGTAAAAATTGGGCAAGAGCACAGGACCAAGTGCAGATGTTGGGGCATTTCACGGAGACCAGCTTGGCAAGTGGACAGGGAACCATTTATATCCATGACTCGGGATTCCAGTCAGGCGGGAGCTTAGTCGCCTAGGCCAGTCCCCACCTGAAAAAGAGTTGTGCTGTTCCACACCTGGCAAGTGGTCAGTTAGTCTGCTTAAACCCCCCCCCCCCCCCCCCCCATTTCCCAAGGAAGCTCACTCAACTTTGGGGCACTTCACGTTGGTGGGAAGTCTTTCCTGATGTCATCCCTGCTCCCTCCCCTATCCCACCACTGCTCCTGGTTGTGCCCTCTGGGTTCTGATCTCTTCTCCATGTAACCATATAGGGTCCTTGCCCTCCTCAATATACGTGCCCCACAGCCTTGCAGATTGCAGCTCTCACTCGCTTGCCTGTTGTGGTGACTTCTGCCCACATCTCCCCATCCCACTCATATGCCAGGGTCTCTTTTTGCCCCTCAGGGCCGTCAGGTCCCTTGCTCTCTGATCAGCCCATGGGTCTCGACTCGAGTTCCTTCCCTGGGACACTGGCTTTCATCCTTGCCGTCACCCTTGGAGTGGCCCTTCATGTAGCTCTTGAGGCTGCAGCATTTCGTGCCTCTCCAGCTGATGCTACAAAGCTAGTCATTCGGAGGACAGCCGTAGCCCAGGGACCTCCTGTCCCTTTGCAGGATCTGGCCCGGCTCTGGGGCCCCTCGGAGAATTCTCTGCAGCTTGTGGCCCTTCTCTGTCCCCAACGTTCTTGTTATTTTCCTGACTCTGGGGTGATGCTGGTTCTCCCGAGGGTCAGCAGTGTGCTGGGACTCACTTGTGCTAACCTGATGTCTTTGGCAAGAGCAACCCTCTTCTGATGGGGCCCGGTCTCTGGTAAGCCTGCGCTCCTGTGTTATGTCTTGCTTGAGATCTGGAACCGGAGTTGAAGTTATCCTGTTCCATCTTTTAAGGAGCAGTTTAATGAGGGAGATTCTTTCTGGGAGCTGAACCTTCCAGGCCATGTTCTGCTAGGCTAACCCCAAGGCTGTGTCTCAGTCACAGGAAGCTCAGTAGGATCTTGTTTCTCTGTGACCTTTGGTCAGTTGGGTGACTGCTCGGATCTGTGCATCTATGTCCTTGGCTGCCTTTAGATGAATCTCTGAGTCCATCTTACGGACGCTCTCTTGTTAGCCTATTTCTGGTCATGTTAAGGCCTCATTTTCCAGGGCCCTGGGAACTTCTTCCCTTTCACATAGATTGAAACCAGATCCCTTGAGGGCTTTAGGATCCTGTGGCCTTGCGCCCAGGCCAGTTCTGTGTGGGCTCAGTCTGACCCAGCTGCAATCGCTTTTCCCAATGCCATTTTCCTTTTGCAGAGTCCTAGAACCTAAGAGCTGGACAGAAGTCCAGCAGCCAGTTTTGTCCAGTGTGTACCCGAAAAAGAATCCCTTCTGGGACCTGTCAGACAAATAGTCATTCAGCTCCTGCTTGCACTTCTGCAGGGAAGGGCAGCTCACCACCTCCTGAAGCAGTCCTTTCCACTTTGATTAAAGAAATCAATGCATAGGAAGTATTTCCCAACATCAGGCTTCTCTGCCTGCTGCCTCCCATTGAGATTCTCTGTTCTCTGAGGCTAAGGTCTTTCAAGTCTTAGAAAATAGGAAGTAGGAGACTCTCTAGTCCCTTCAGCTGCTTCTCCTTTTCACAAACTCCAGGCTCTTCACTCTCCTGGCCCCCTTCCTTTGGATGCTTCCCAGTCTATGGGTTCTTCCAGCACAAGCCTGTGGATAACTGGAGCAGGACCCTGGCAGAGGATCGATCAATCGATCTCCTCTTGTTCCCAGCAGCTCCGCCTCTCAGTGTGGCCCAGATTCCCTTCAGTTTTTTGGGCCGTCATGTCACACTCCTGACCGATTGCATTTGTAGGCCGCGGAGATCCTCAGGTCTTAATAAGACAAGATGCCGGCTAGCAACACCGGGAATTCCAGCTTTACGTCGAGCCTTATTCAGTTTCATTTTATTAGATTCAGTCCAGTGCTCTGCTCTGCCCACATGTGTTATCCAGTACGTAGCCTGGGGTCAGCTACAGATTTAATAAGCGCGTCATCGATGGCCTTGTCACAGCCATCAATATAAAGGCGCCAAAGACAGCTGCAAACAGGGATCTCTGGATCTGGGAGTGCCCTCCTGGACTTCCCACCAAGTGGACACGATGTCATTCTCGACAGTTCTCTCCCTTTGACCACACATCCACTTGAGAATCTGATTGCATTATCGGGCAGTGCGCTGGCTTTCCCCCACGAATAGCGTGAAATACCTCATCAGACACTTGCCTCGCATCTAGGTAAATATAGCTCTCTGTCAAGTAGCATTTATTAAAGTGCCTACTATGCGCCAAACACTGTTAAATGCCGGCGATTCCAAAAGGGGCAAAAGACAGTCCTTTGTCCTCAAGGATCGTGTGCTTGAATGAATTGTAATGTCTGTAATCTCTAAGATCGATCACATTTCCCATGGTTACCAGCCAATTAAACCTGCTGGAGAAGGGCACAATTTGTTCTTGAAGCCACGATCGTTTTTGTAATCGCTGCTTTCTATACTGACTGCTCCTTGAATTATGCCAGGAATTAATGTGGGGCTCTCTGGCCTAGAGTCTGAGGATTCTATTTTCTCTCCCCTTCCCCCCCCCTTTTTAAACTGGACCTTCTAGACCTCACCACCAGTGCCCATCCAATTGTTTTGGTCTTTTTTTTCAGGGCCTCAGGATATGGTTCATTTACCTTGGCCAGGGCACTTGAAATTCTCCCAAAGCAACTAGATCTTGGGTATCCATTTCCTGCTCTCCACATTCTATTATTTCCAAGTGTGAAATTTTTTCTACATGGTAGAGAAAATAGAATGAAAATTCAAATTGAGCAATTCCTCCTCTTCTCTGTTGCTTTTTTTTTTTTTTGCTGAGGCAATTAGTGTTAAGTGACTTGCCCAGGGTCACACAGCTCGTGAGTGTTACGTGTTGGAGACCAGATTTGAACTCAGGTCCTCCTGATTTCATTACATAGCGTTAACCTCCTCCTCTGTTGCATTTCACTCTGAGCAGTATTCTTGCTCTCCTCTGAACTCCCTTCCCCCTCAGCTTTGGTCATTGAGCCGCAGCTCAGTCTAATGTTACTGCCACTCACAGCTGCTCAGAGGTTCGCCTTGTTCATCTTACGTTACCTTCGCCTTGCTTTGCTCTACTGAACTCGGCCTTTTAAAAGATAATAGTGAGTTCCCTATATGTCCTCATCTTTCTCTTCCTTCCTTCCTTCCTTCCTTTCTGAGGCAATTGGGATTAAGTGACTTGCCCAGGGTCACACAGCTAGGAAGTGTTGAATGTCTGAGACCAGATTTGAACTCAGCTCCTCCTGACTTCAAGGCTAGCTGCCCCCCCCCCCCATCTATTCAGAAAATTTCCTTTCCCCCCTTTTGTGGAATTGAAGGAATTAAGATGGTATAGTGCACCAAGCAGATGGGAATCAGGAAGACCTGAGTTCAGATCTCACCTCAGATATTTTTGAGCTGTTTGTGACTTAGAAAAGCCACTTGATTCTCAGCCTCGGGTTCCTTATTTGTAAATCGGAGTTAATAATACGGACAACAATGTTGTGAAGATCAAATGAGACACAGTGAGTATGTGTAACCTTCTAATGTAACGCAGATACTGTTGTTGCTGGTACTTTGTTTCCACAGAATTTATTCTTGAAAGTCAGCTTTCCTCAGCTTATTTCCTCTGGGTAATGTAGTCTGTGGGGCCCCACCTGGCCGCCTTCTGAGCCTCTTGGAATCTGCTCTGCTCTATCTAGGCAGTCTGATGGGCGAGAGGTGCTTGCCATTTCTGCATCCATTCCTCTGTCCTCTTGTTAACAGATTATTTTAATCAGTCAGGCTGGAGTCATTTTTGTTGCTGATTGTGTCTTTATCTCATTTTTATTCTTCGTGTAGCTTGGTCTTTGTGCTGACTGATGAATGATTCCACCATCAGTAATGAGGTTCCCCCCATGATTCCACCATCAGTAATGAGGTCCCCCCCCCATTTTCATAGACTGTTAACATAAAAAAGATCACTTTGTGTAGTGCTCACCATGTAAAAATCTCCCACTTCTCTTCTTGTGGAAAGTATGTCTGACATCGATGGGAGATTCTGACTTGAAGAAAGTTCTTGTGGCTCTCAAGTTGTCTTTTTTCTAGCCAAGTGTGTGATTTTCTATTGATTCTGAGTCTTTCTAGGTCTTTTCAGGTCCCCATTCTGTCATCATGGAACTATTCTCAGTTCTGTCTTCTCTCTGAATCCGCTAATTATGCCAAATGGGCCTTCAGATGTGTCACTGACAAACATACCGTACCAAGCACGGAGTTCTGGGGCATTCCCTAAGATGCCTTCTTGCTATTGCTATTGACCCACAACTCCTTTGGATCTGAACCACTTTCAGCTACTTTCACCTAAGCCCCTTCATCTTGCTCCTAAGCATATGGTGGCAGGCCTTGGACCAAAAAGGACAGATCAGAAGTAGTGAGGGGGCAGGGCAGGAGGCTCCATCCCAGGATGCTCAGCTCCTGCTTCAAGATCTCTGGCGTGGGCCTCCCCAGGCCGCTGGTGGCTGACCGCTTTGGGACAGCTCCGGCGGTTAGGGGTCGCTTCGCTCCCCATGCCTCACGGCCACATAGTTCTCCAGAACACTGCTGAGAGCGAGTGGTCCTTTTTGGGGACAAAGCCTGGACTTGGTAAGGATGCCCTGCCTCTCCTAATGGTCATTCGGCCCTCCCTGCACTTTCTCTGTCTGTAGTACCCATCCAGGAAACGCGGACTGGCAGGCGGCTGCCGAGGGCTCTTCATCTGACGAGAGACGGCCTGGTTCCTGTGGGAATAACTAGGCTCTCTCTGGAGAGAGTGTCATGGGCCGGCACTCTGGAGGACATCCCCCTCGATGGGGGCTAGCCCGTGCGGGGTAAGAGGGTGTCTATTTTCTCCAAGCCAATAATCAAGGCTGTCAGACACGATTACCTTCGTTATCCTTCAAGACATCCCACGTACTTTTGATTTAGGAGATGCTCCTCGCTGGAATAGAGACGCTCTGAGCTTTGCTTCTCGGGCCAAACTCGCCTCCTTGCATCGGGGCTTCTTTTTTCTCATACTAGAATCAATGAATCAATTAAATCAATGCTTGGTGACTTGAACTCATTGAGGGTAATTGGGTACTCCCCTTGCCATCTGTTTTCCGGATTTGATTTTCTTCTGTTCGAATGGTCTGTAGTAAATTCATACCTTCTTGGATCTTCATCCAGTGCTCCCTATTGCACTTCCCTGCTTCGGGGTCAGGATTTTCTCCTCTACAGATTTCTCTCTTTTCACCAATGCTTCTTGTTTTGATGTCACTTCCTCAATAAACTGTCTCCCATTTCCCCCTAAAAAGGCCATGTGAAGCCTCTCAAGATGAGGGGACTAATGGCGGGAAGGCGGGCCCCATGCCTCTCTGTGCTTGTAGTTGACAGTTGGCGTGGGGAGTGACGGCAAGGGTGTCTTTCCTTGTCTTCGCGCTCTGACTCTCGGGCTCCCGCGATCTCCATATTCCTTCATCTGATAGCAGTCTGGAGCCCCAGAATTTCCCCGGCTCTGCTGTTGTTCATACCTGATTTCCTCTCCCGTGGGCATTGGTGGGCAGAGGACTAAAGGCCGATGTTTTCGTGTTGCCCCCTTCTCGAAGCGGTCTCTAGCACTCCTGGTCCTCCCTCTCCATGATGGCATCCCCAGGGCTCAGACTGCACGTCTTACATTGAGGAAACTGGCACCTCAGAGGTAAAGCACTTTGCCCAAGGTCCCAGAGGCACCGAGCAGCAGGTCGGGCATCGGCCCCAGCTCCTGCCTCCAAATGCTGCATTGGGGTTTGACTGCCTGGCTCGGGGGCCATCCCGGAGCACTGGCGGGTCGTGCTGATGACCTCTGATGTAGAGTGCTGGTGTCTGCCCTGGACCTCTCCTTTGTCCTACTTAGGGTCCTGAGTCCTCCCCAGCTCTCCCCTGCTGTCCTCCTTGCTCTATCACTAGTATCCTCCCCTGGCCCTGCTCCCCAGCCTTCCCCTACTGTCCTGGCCCCTACCTCCAGAATCCTCCCCACCCCCCCATTATCCTGGCTCCTACCTCCAGAGTCCTCCTCTGCCCTTCTCACTGCTCCTGCTCCCCAAGTCCTCCCCAGTCTTCCCCTATTGTCCTTGCCCCTACCCCTAGAGTCCTCCCCCCCCCATTGTCCTGGCTCCTACCTCCAGAGTCCTCCCCAGCCCTCCCCTACTTTCCTGGCCCCTCCCTCCAGAGTCCTCCCCAGCCCCACTCAGGGCTCTGACGCTGACTCTGAGCCCCTTCCTCCCAGGTTCACCAAGATCCAGAACACGAAGCTGACCATGAAGCGGGACGGCATTGGCTCGGTGCATTACCGCGTGCTCGAGGTGTCCAGGCAGCCGCTCTTCACCAACATCACCGTGGACATCGGCCGAGCCCCGCCACGGCCGGCCCGAGGATGACGCCCGCCGCCCAGGAGCTCGGGGAGTCCGTGGAGAGCAGGGGCGGGGGCCCCTGCTGGCCTGGGACTGACTGCTGAGGAGCTGCCCCGGCGGCTGTGGGCATGGGGCCACCCTTCCCCGGGGGGGCTGGGCCAGGCGGGGCTGGCAGGGCGCCCTCATGCCTCCCCCGGGGCAGGACTCGAGATGCCCCCCGGTGGCTTGGCACTCACCGGTCTGTTTGTCCGTCTGTCCGAGGCAGAAGGCTTCTTCCTCTTTTCTGACCTGCTGGCTCAGGGACCTGGGCGTCCTCAGCACCGTGGGCTCCGGAGGCACCCCAGGGGGTGGGAGGGGCTCGCTGCCCCAGCCAGGGTGCCTGCCCCCCCAGCACCTCAGGTTCTATCGAGGGGGTGTTTTCTGGGGACCCCGAGTCCGAGGGAGGCGGAGGTGACTCGGCACCATCGGGGGGGGGGCCTCCCACCTGCGTTTTGCCCCCCCGGCCCAGCTGCCCTCTGCCTCACGTCAGGGACCCTTCGCGGCCCCAGCCCCACCACTGCCTGGCTGGCCTTAGGCAACTTCCTTAACCGTTCTGGGCCTCAGTTTCCTCATCTGTAAAATGAGGGGGTTGGACTCTGATCTTTGAGGTCCCTTCCCAGCTCTGAGATCTTGTGTCCCTACTTCACCTCTCTGTGCCTCAGTTTCCCCATTTAAATCCCCAATTCCTTGAGCGGGGAGGAGCCAGCATCACTACCCCCAGGCCCTCTTGAGACGGAGGGCTCTCCCTGCCCTTGCCAAAGGGCCTGTGGGAGCAGGAGGTAGAGCAGAAAGGGATGAGCCCAGGCTCCGGCCCTCACTACCAGCTTTGGGGCCCCCAGACTCAGGCTCCGGGCCCCTGGGAGAGCCGGGCTGTCGTGTCCATCTGAGGTGGCGGACTTGCATGGGTCAGGGGCTGGGCAGGGCGACTGATGACAAAGCTAGGCCCCTGATAGTGTAGGGGACCCTCCCTCCCCTGCTTGGGGATCTTTGTATATCACACGGGAATTGGTTTGAGTGCTTTAGTAAAAAACCTGAAGAGAATCGGGGCTGAGCTTAAGCTGTTTTCATGCCGGAGCCTTTTCGTGGGGGGAGGGGAAACAGCAGAACGAGGGTCCTCATTGCTCCAGGGGGTGGAGTGGGGCAGTAAGAACCCGGGGAGTCCTTCCCCACACACCCTGCGGGGAGGGGCACCCCTCCTGGAAGGAGCCGTGGCAGGAGATTTTCGGGTTTGGACCAAAGGGCGACTCCGGGTTCTGTCACCCCAGAAGGAAGGGGGGGGATGGGCTGAGACCCGGCAGGAGCTCCCCTTCATTCTCTGCAGTTGTCCCGGCGTTGCCTCCTTCCTGGAGGCATCAGGGCTTCCAGCTTGGGGGGTCCATGTTTCCGAGTCCATGGGGCTCAAGTCCCTTGCAGGCTCTGAGTCTGACAGGAAAGTTCAGCCTTCAGCAGCTGGGAAATGGGGGTGGGGGTGGGCGGCACGAACGGGCTCGGTCCTTCCCAGCGTGGGGGCTCGGAGGCAGGGGCGGCCCAAGAATGGGCCAGGGAAGCAGCCGGCCGCTGTGGGAGAAGAGTTTTTGGCTACGGCAGCTTCCTCAGACACTGGTCAGGGACCCCTCACAGCCTCATCCGGGAAACCCGGGAGCTTTGTGTAGGGACTGCTGTGCAGGACTGCCCCGCTCCCAGGAGCCTCAGCCAGAAGCCCAGGTAAGTACAGAGTGATAAGGAGGGCAGGTGCTGCCCCCAAGGAGGAGAGGGAGTCCGGGAGCCCCAGAGGATCCCTCCTGGGCCACGAAAGGCCCAGGGACCAGGTTTCAGGTCTGAGAAGACCCCATTCTTTGTGGGCTGAGATCTGCCCTCCCAGATTGGAGCCGATGTGTCATTAGTCTTGGGTTTCTTCAGTCACTGACTCCAAAAGGGAGGAGGTAATTTCCCGGAGGGATCCCATCCCTCCCACCCCACAGCCAGGGCCTTTGTGAGGGTATGTCCGGAACGGAACCTTCTGAAAGTGGGGGGTTCTAGATCTGCTGGAGGCTGTGGGCGCAGGCAAGTGAAGCCCAGCCTTTGCTCCAGGCTGGCAAACTCCCAAACTTGTCATCCATCTCCTCTTCCTGTCCTGGTGGTCTGTAGTACTCTCTGGTTAAAAACCCGCCCTGTTCTTCATCTCCTGCCAAATGCTTTCCACCTTTCCTTCTCAGCTATGCTCATGTGGGCGTTTTTATATGCAGAGTTATGAAGCCCTGGTTTTCTTCCTGGCTGAGGTGGTCAGTTTTTCCTGATTTTTTTTTTTTTCACATTTCGGATCAATGAATGTCCCATCCCTAACCCTGAATTCCTGCTCTCAATACTCGTCTGTATTTATGGGGGAGGAGGCTCTGTGATCTCCCTTTCTCTTCCCCCCTCCCTGCCAAGAGATGATTTCCTGCCTGCCTTCCTTCCTCCGTCCCTTCCTCCTTCCTTCCTCCCCTCCTTCCTTCCTGTCTTCCTCCCCTCCTTCCTTGCTCCCCTCCCTTCCTTCCTCCCCTCCCTCCCGTCCTCCTCTCCTTCGTCCTTCCCCTCTTTCTCCTCTCCTTCCTCCCCTCCCTCCCTCTCTCCCTCCCTTCATTCCTCCCCTCCTCCCCTCCCTTCCTTCCTTCCTCCCCTCCCTCCCTTCCTTCCTTCTTCCTTCCTCCTTCCTTCCTTCCTTCCTTCCTCCCCTCCCTTCCTTTCTTCCTCCCCTCCCTCCCTCCCTTCCTCCTTCCTTCCTTCCTTCCTTCCTTCCTTCCTTCCTTCCTTCCTTCCTTCCTTCCTTCCTTCCTTCCTTCCTTCCTTCCTTCCTTCCTTCCTTCCTTCCTTCCTTCCTCCCCTCCCTCCCTCCCTTTCTTCCTTCCTCCCCTCCCTCCCTTTCTTCCTTCCTTCCTTCCCCCCCTCCCTCCCTTCTCTTCCTTCCCTTCCTTCCTTCCTTCCTCACTCTCCAGTGGGACTCCCTTAGGTACGACTCATCTCCAGGATCTTCATTAACCCCATTCCACAGCTACTCAGGCCACTTGTATTTCTTCCGTCACAAGAGATGGACAAAAAGTTCCGAAGTTCCCATGAACCACTGCTTGAAACACCCGGCGCTGGGGCGCGCGCCTGTTGGGCTCTTCATCCGGGACAGGCCCATAGCTGCAGGTCTCCCCTGGCCCCTCCTCCCCGTATGCTCCGCCGCTCAGTGATCCCGTTACCCCCATGATGCTAAAACCTCTTAATCCAGCCTCGACTTGCTGCTGACCTCGATGACAGGCAGCTGGGACGATGGATGCTAGATGCAGGTGGCCATCACTTCCCCTCTGCCTTGCTTCCTCGGCTGTGAAATGGGCTAATACTATCTACCTCAGCCCGCCCGCACAGAGTGGGAACTTTGGCCTTTTCCTTCCCTCTCATCTCCAGCTACCTCGTGGGTGTCTCACGCTGGGGTGTCAGCTCGCAAACTGAGCATGCCCAAAGCCCATCCCCGCCCCCCACGCCAAGAACTTTTCCTGGGGAGGTCCCACCTTATTCCAGACGCTTCGGTTCCCCTCATCCCAGACAGCGAACCAATCCCCAAATTTCACCTTTATTATTATTATTTTGCCTCCACCACATTTCCTATTCATGTCCCCTTCTCTCCTGCTCCGGCCCCGAGCTCCCTGCCTGACCACCCTGCTTTCGGTCACCCTGCGCCCCAAATCGTTCTCCACCCCACCGCCAAAGGGCAATCTGACCCGGCAGTCCCCTTCTCGGCGTCAGGGTCTCTCGGCCGCTTCTAGGATCAGATCCCCCCCCTTTGGGGGCGGGGGGGGGGCAGCTGCTGCCCGCCAACCTTCTAAGCGTCTCCACGCACCCTGCGCTCGCCTCGAGCCGTCACGCTGCCCAACACTTCTGGTTCTCCATTTCCCACCTCCACGCCTTTGTCCTGGGGGGAAGGCTCCTTATCCTGATGTCCGGGCTGCTCGGGCAACTCCCGCCGACTTCCCTGGCTCTCTTTTGCCTTCAATCTGAATCTGCCTCTGTGGGGACCAGCGGTTTCTCTCCAGCGGAGATTCAATAGAGCCCTGCAGCCCGGGTTCCTCTTTCAGAGCGCGGGGCGACCTGGCCCCTTTAAGGGGGCGCGGCCATATGCCTCTTGGGGCAGGGCTTTTATGTGCGCGCTGCCGTCGTGACCATGGTTACGGCGTGACTGGGACGCAGGGGGCGGGATCCTATCCCCGCGGCGCCAGCTCCTCTGACGCCCGGCTCCAGCCTGGTGAGTCAGACCCGGTGTTCACGGGACCCTGAAACAGTGAGGGAGAGACATCGTAAAGCCGAGGGACGAGGAGGCTCTCCCCAACAGTCCTGCCCCGTGACCTGTGACCTGCGGGAAGGGGCGGGGCCTCGAGATGGGGGCGGGACTTGGCGCCAGGAGGAGCTGCTCGGGCATGGGGCGGGGTGGGGGTGCGACCTGTGGTGTGGTTGGTGAACCGCCCTTACCCCTAGCCGGGGAGTGATAGTGTGGGGAGGTGAGGTAAAATGTGGGGGCGGAGTTTCATGTGGGGCGGAGTCACGGACAAGTGAGGGAGCCAGTTCCTATCCCCTCAGGCCCCGCCCTGCAGAGGAGCCACCTGCCCGAAAGGGCGGGGCAGGGGGCGGGGCCCCATCATGCCCCTGGTCCCCCGGTCCCTGTGGGGGCTGGTGGAGCAGCACGTGCAGCCCCCTGAGCGGGCAGAGGTGAAGAGGATCCTAGGTGAAGCCGCAGTGGACCTGAGCCTGGAGTTGCGGTCAGAGGTGAGGGTGGGTGTGGGCAGGGAGGGGCGGGGTTTTCTGGCCTTCACAGCTCCGCCCCCAGCACTGCTCCTTCCCTCCGTACCTGGCAGGTGGAAATCCTGGAGGCCCTCCTGGAGGAGGAGTGCCAGGCGGCCTGTGGTGCTGGCCCCTCCTCCCACTCTGCCCCCTTCTCATTCCTGACACCACCCCCGCGGGTACGGGACTTGGTGCGGAGAGAACTGAGGCTGTTGTTGAACGGGCTTCAACACAAGGCGGAGCTGGAGGGCAGGTAGGACTGGACCCTGGTGCCCACGCTGGGGTCGCCCTGCTGCCCCGCCCGGGGCCCAGGGGTCAGGCCCGGCCGGCCGCAGGGAGCGCTCCTAAAGCCTCCTCCCCACGCGACCCCGGGACTTCCCCGAGGGTGAGCCCCTCCCCCCTGCTCCCGAGCTCCCCGGGAGTTAGCCCCGAGGTGCGCCCCTGCAGGGACACGGCCAAGGCGTGGGTTCACTACAGCCCCAGAGTACTTCGCTTTGCCCTTGGAGATCCCAGGAACGGTCTGGAGGAGGAGCTGGAGGCCAGGCTGCCGGGAACCGGGGCGCTCAGGTAAGGTCGGCGCTCCCCTGGGCCTCCCTTGAGAAAGTGCCTGGGGGGCTAATTGTATTTGATGGGGGGGGATGGACGGGTGGAGGGAGGGGTGGGTGGGTAAATGGGTCGGTGGGTAAGTGGGGGCTAAGTGGGGGGGGGAGTGGGCGGGTGGGTGAGTGGGCGGGCGGCGGACGGGCAGCGGCGGGCCTCTCTGAGTTCGGAAGTCTCTCTCTTGACTGAGAAGCAGCAGCCAGGACCTCAGTGCAATCAAGGATTGCCTCAACGTGGCCAACATTGACCAGGTCATCCAGCATCTCCGGTAAGGGCCTAAGGACCCAGTAGGGGAGACCCCAGGGAGGAGGATCTCTGATCCAGGGAAAGTCAAGAAAGGGTAAGGTCAAGGTCAGTCCGCTTAGACCGGAGCAGCCAGTGAAGATTTTCAGGGAAATGATGTGAGGGGGAAACCAGGTGAGCAAAAGCCTGGGAGAGCCTAGGAAGACAGGTGCTCTGGACCAGGGGGGGAGAGGGCTCCGCAGGCCGGGCTGCCCGATGACTTCTGATCCCAGCGTCAGGAGAAAGCCGCGAGGGTTATGATTGAGCAGGGAAACGAGTGGTCAGAGCTGGACTTTAGGAAATGTCTGGCAGCTGAGTGAGGGGGGCTTGGGAAGGTAAGGCCGCGAGGTCCGGGAGGAGCTGCTGGGGACGTGAAGGGGTCGTGGGGGTGAAGAGGACGGGGGAGAGGCGGCCAGAGGTAGAAAGGGGGAGGCCGCGTGATTGCCGCGGGTCTGGGATGAGGGAGGAACCGGGGATGGCTCTGAGGCTCGTAGCCCAGGAGATGTGGGACCGGGCAGAGGGGGCAGTCAGTGGGCCGTGAGAACGGGCATGGATGTGAGCACTGGTGGTGGTGGTGGGGAGTCTGGTGGACACGGAGGCGCCGAAGCTGCCAGAGAGGTCGGGGTTGGAAGCAGAGACCTGATCCTGGGAGCGGAGGACAGAGGCTGGGGGGCCGGTCCTGACCCCGACTCCTCTGGCCATTCTCCAGGACCCTCCTGAAGGAGGAGTGCTGTGCTCTGGAGAGAAAGATCAAAGCCCTGCAGGTGAGCCTGTCCCCCTCCGCAGCTCAGGGTCTCCCTCCCTGCCCCCGGATTTAGCCTCAGAGGGCCTTGCCACCTGTATCCCCAGGCTCGCCATCATCTCGGGCTTGGCATTCTCTGCCCCTCTCCCCTATGGAACTGGGAGAGTCGGCGGGCACCCCGTGGTGAGCTGTGCTGGGCTCCCCATGCCGTGGGCCCCCCTGTGCCGGGGGCCCCCGTGGCGAGCCGTGCTGCTGGGCTTTCTGTGTGATCAGGTTTTTGCCTGACTCTGTTGGGCCTGGACACGCCACTTCCCCTCCCTTCCAAAGGAAGCTCTGGGCCCCCCTCCGAAGGCTAGGGTGGGCCAGCCGGAGCGGGTGGGGGGCCCTGAGCGCTCACTTTGTGGGTCACTGTAGCGCTGCCTGGAGAATGTGCACAACTCAGTGGCAGAATCCTCTCTGATGCTGGAGCCCACCCTGGCAGGTGGGGTCTGGGGCCCCTTTTCTCCTGTGGTTTGTGGATGTGGGGGGAACAAAGGGGGCCCTGGCCCACCACCACAGAGCCAGCCTAGATGCTCTTCTTCCCAGAACTCAAAGAGCAAAAGAAAGCCATGGAACAGGAGCTCCAGGGGCCCCCAACACCCGTGGGCCCTTGTCACAGCTGGCAAGGGAGCAAGAGCCAAGATGCTGGCTGGCAAAAGCTGGGCAGGTACAGGCCTGTGCTGGGCCTTTGGAGAGGGCGGCCGGGCAGGGGCTGGGGCCGCAGCTGACCTCTTGTCTTGCAGGCAGAGGATGCTCTTGGGCAGGAGCCAGGACCTGCCCTTTTCCGGGCAGCAGCCCCAGGAGTCCCGGAGTTGTGGCCTGCTGCCAGCCCTTTCCCCCGCTGCCCGTTCCCCTAAGCCTCCCTGGCCACGGGCCTCAGGCACCTACTACTACCAGAGCCGCTGGGGCCGCCGCCTTCAGGCCCGTTCCCACGAAGGGCCACTGACCAGCGGGGGGCCTCATGCAGGGACCCCGTCCTGATGGCCGCGGCCTGGGAGCCGGGAGCCTTGCCGGGGAATAAAGGCTCAAGCGAGACATGTGTAGGTCCGTGTCTGTGTCTGTCCTCGCTGCCCCAGTCTGCTCCCGACCTCCTGCCGGGCCGGGGCTCTGAGCCGGTAGCTGGCTGTGGAGTGGACCCAGAGACCCCTGCCCGCTGCCCGCTGCCCATGGGAAAAACCACAGCAGCCCAAAGTCAGGAATAAAAATTTCATTAAACCCTAGCAGTGCACCGGCCAGGCTGGGCCGGGGCTGAGCCCCACCCTTGTGGCCAAAGGGAATTAGAGGAGACACACATCAGGGGGACCGAGGACAGGGCCAGTGTGCAGGCCAAGGAAGACAGGCGGGCTGGGCGGGCACTGGGGCTTGCCCTCCAGCCCCGGGCAGGCCCGTTTGGCACCATCACTTGACACTTTCCTGGGCACCCCTGGGGCGGAGCCTTCCACAGCCCACACTCCAAGGGGCTCGGGACCAGGGCGGAGGGTAGAAGGGCAGGGAAAGGAGCATTCCCAGAGGCCCATGGGATGGTGGGACGAGCCTGGAAGACAAACTGGGCCTGGGGAGGCAACCACAAATACACACAATTTGGACACAAGAAAGGAGCCCACAGATATTGCCCCCCCACCCCACACAGGGGCGCTAATGCTAAATAAAGGGCAGTGGCCGGAGGCACGGGTAACACTGCTGGACTCCTACGGCCTGGAGGTGGGCCGGCAGGGCCAGGGCGAGGCAGTCCCCCAGGCTTCTTCCCTCCATCTCCCCCTAAACTCGGCAGGTAGAGTCGGAACAGCGTGGAGTATCACATTACATCTTAAGGGACGGAGTTTGGCATCCTTGGGAAGGGTGTGCCAGCCTGGCACCATCTGAGACCAGGGTGGCAGCCGGCTGCATGCTGGGCACAGGAAGATGGCCCCCCTCCTGGCTCTCAGAGCCTAGGTTGGGCACCTGCCCTTTCTGGGGAGGGTCGAGAGCAGCAGACTGCAGGAAGGGGGCTGGTCCCGCAGGGCCGGACAGGCCTCTGGTTTGAAGTTTTGCCCTTCCCTGGTACTGAAGGGCAAGGTGGCCCTCTCCAGGTCTTGTTGTGGTTTCCAGGTGGCACTCAATGGCCTCCGAGCTCCTCCCCAACTTTCCTAGGCCAAGAGCTGGCCGAAAGCCCCGGGTACCGGGTGACAGGGAGCTCGGGCTCTCCTGTCCCCCCAACAGCAGCAAAAGGACGCCCACTATCCCGCCTCCTCAGGCTGTACCCCTCCTTCCTCACTGCCACCCTCCCCCAGCCATCCTCAGCTAGGCCCCACATCCCGCCGTGTGGTCAGATCTGGGGTGGAGGGAGAGAGTGGCCCCTGACCTCTGCCCCCTCCTGGTCCTGGCACATAAAAGGGACTTGTAAACACTGGGGGAAGGGGCAGGGGGAGACACAGGATGAGAGACTCAAAGGGCACAGGGGTTAGCGGTGGTGGTGGCGGCAGCGGGCGAGAGGCTCGCTGCCTCCTGCGTGGGGCAGTCTCTGGAGGGTGGGGAGGGAAGGGTTTGGATGGGGTCAGTCTCCTGCAGCAGTGCTTATATCCGGGAGTCCTGGGGGTGGGCGGAGCCGTTGCTGCCTCGGAGCAAGTTGTGGGCCTTGTCTGGGTGCAGGGGCTGAACCTCCAGCCCGTCCTCGGGGGAGATGCCGGTGGCGGGGGCGTAGCGGCCCGTCCGATGCTCGGGGAGGGCGGGGCCCCAGTCCCTGCTGGGCGTCGTGGCATTTTTCAAACGCTGGAGGAGAGAGGGGGTCAGAAGAGTGTCCCTGCCCTGCCCCCGCCCCCCCCCCGCCTCCATTCCCCCCGATCCCCATCCATCCCGCTCGGCCCGGGCTCACCTGTAGAAAAGTGTCCCCATCCACGCGGCAGAGCTGGAACAGGGCGTAGAGGGGGATGCAGATGACCGAGGAGAGCGCCATGAGGAAGCCAATGGCCACTGCCCAGCCTGGGTACTGGTACTGGTTGTAGGTAATTGGGCGGTACTGGATCACCGTGAAGATGAGGATGAACTGCAGAATGGGGCGAGGAGAAAGGGGGGCATGAGGAGCTGGGCCAGGCCCAGCTTACCTGCCCTGGGGCTGCCACGGGCCCAGTCAGGCCTTCGCTTGTCCGTGGCCAGGTGGCGATGGCAGCCCAAGGGACTGGGCCCTGCCCCGGCCCTGGATGTGAATGTGTGTGTGTGTAAGTGTGTGTACGAGTGAATGTGTGTGTGTGAGTGTGTGTGTGTGTGTGCGAATGTGAATGTGTGTGTGCGTGCGAGTGTGAATGTGTGTGTGTGTGCGAGTGTGAATGTGTGTGTGCGTGCGAGTGTGAATGTGTGTGTGTAAGTGTGTGTGCGAGTGTGAATGTGTGTGTGCGTGCGAGTGTGAATGTGTGTGCGAGTGTGAATGTGTGGGTGCGTGCGAGTGAATGTATGTGTGTAAGTGTGTGTGTGAGTGTGAATGTGTGGGTGCGTGCGAGTGTGAATGTGTGTGCGTAAGTGTGTGTGTGCGAGTATGAATGTGTGGGTGTGTGCAAGTGTGAATGTGTGTGCGAGTGTGAATGTGTGGGTGCGTGCGAGTGTGAATGTATGTGTGTAAGTGTGTGTGTGTGAATGTGTGTGCGAGTATGAATGTGTGGGTGTGTGCGAATGTGAATGTGTGTGCATGTGTGTGCGAGTATGAATGTGTGGGTGTGTGCGAGTGTGAATGTGTGTATAAGTGTGTGTGCGAGTGTGAATGTGTGGGTGCGTGCGAGTGAATGTGTGTGTAAGTGTGCATGCGAGTGTGAATGTGTGTGTGCGAGTATGAATGTGTGGGTGTGTGCAAGTGTGAATGTGTGTGTGTGTAAGTGTGTGTGCGAGTGTGAATGTGTGTGCGCATGCGAGTGTGAATGTGTGTATGTGCACGCCCCGAGGGAGAGGGAGAGGCTTGGGGGTGAGTCAGAGGGGACTTCACCAATAAAATGTGGGGGGCTGCAGTGGGATGAGGAGGATCCTCTGGGGGCAGGATCCAGGATCTCCCAAGGTCGGGACTGGGGCTGGGAAGAAGCATCTCAGATGCCATGGAGCCCAACCATGAATCAGGCTGTCAAATCCTGCCTTGGCTTGAAGTTCTCCAGGAAGGGGACGCTCACTATCTCCCCCTGGGCCAGTTCTCACTGTTGTTTTTTCTTACATGGACCCAGATCTGCCTCCAGTTCCTGCCACATGGAGAATTAGGAACATTGGCCTTGTAGGCGAAGACCGGGGGGAACATGGGAAGTGCCTCAAGGGCTGCCCCGACGAAACGGGGAGACTGGTTCTGCTGGGAGAGGACTGCCTGGGGAGGTAGGAGGCTCGCCCTCCTTTGAAGGCTGCAGATCAAGCACTGACCCCGAGACCGGGGCAGCCGGAGCGGCTTCTTTTCCAGGGATGGAGCGTTCTGGGCTGCTGGGAGCCTCACAGCTCCCGTCTCTCTCAACGAAGAGGCTGCAGGATCACTTCAGAATACTGTTGCGGCTTGGGCTGGATGACGGGAGGCGCTGCGACGCTGCCTTCAGGGACAAACCCCTCCTTCGCTCCGAGGCTTCTCTTTCCAAGGTAAATGTCCCTACTTCCTTCGAGGGACGAGGACTAAAGCAAGGACTCTTGGCCTTTGGCGAGGCCGAAAGCAGCAGGCTGGTCAGCTCCTTATTCCTCTCTGAGGGAGACCTGGGGCCAGCCGAGCTTTTGGGGATGTGCTGTTCAAATGGGCTTACACTGAGGTTTTGGGCTCCTTAAACTTAGGCCTTTTCCACTCCAGTTGTCATCTGGCCACATGGCCACCTCTCCTCCAGAACCTGTGAATCTCCCTGTTACATTTTATCTCGTTATACTGGACTGATCCTTCTAGTCCATAAAGATCTCTTGGGTTCTTGACTGTTGTCCCATTATAATGGTCTCAAGTGCCGAAGAACAAGCCCACAAACTGGCTAGAATTTCGGAAGGCTGGCCCACAGGTGGAGGCGGCTCTGCCCGTGCAGCAGTTGGCAGTTTCCTCCCTCACATTTTCCATATTTTAAGGTAAAAGTAAAAAATCTCGGCAGCCAGATGCCAACCACAAGAAGGGGGCAGGGAGGGAAGAGATATTGTCCTGTGAAATGCTCTGGCAAAAAATGTTTGTGGCAGCCCTGTTTGTAGTGGCTAGAAGCTGGAAAATGAATGGATGCCCATCGATTGGAGAATGGTTGGGTAAATTGTGGTATATGAAAGTTATGGAATATTATTGTTCTGTAAGGAATGACCAGCAGGATGAATACAGAGAGGACTGGGGAGATTGACATGAACTGATGCTGAGTGAAATGAGCAGAACCAAGAGATCATTATATACCTCAACAATGATACTGTTTGAGGATCTATTCTGGTGGAAGTGGATCTCTTCAATAAAGAGAGCTAATTCAGTTTCAATTGATCAGTGATGGACAGAAGTAGCTACACTCAAAGAAAGAACACTGGGAGATGAATATAAACTGTTTGCATTTTTGTTTTTCTTCCCGAGTTATTTCTACCTTCTGAATTCAATTCTCCCTGTGCAACAAGAGAACTGTTCGGTTCTGCACACATATATTGTATCCAGCATATATTGTAACCTATTTAACATGTAAAGAACTGCTTGCCATCTGGGGGAAGGGGTGGAGGGAGGGAGGGGAAAAATCGGAACAGAAGTGAGTGCAAGGGATAATGTTGTAAAAAAATTACCCTGGCATGGGTTCTGGCAATAAAAAGATATTAAAATTAAAAAAAAAAAAAAAAAGAAATGCTCTGGCAAGACTTTTTGAGGGGGAAGCTGCCCATCTCCCAGACTGTTCTGGGCCTTAGCCAGGTAGGAGATTCTCTGAGAAACCTATGACTCCCAGAGAAGACAGGGGGTAGAAACCCATGGGAATAGCGACTTCACTACTGGGACCCAAAGTGCCAGTCAAGTGGTGGGGATAGGCCACTGTCAGGCTAGGAAGCGGGAGGAGTTACTGGGGGGAGGCCCTGCTCTGGCCAGCCCCAAGGGACTGATATTGGGACATTTGGATGTTCATCCCTTCGAAGTTCTTTCTTGTTGGCCCCTTTTCCCCATAAGAATGAGGAGGATTGATGAAAAAGAAGCCGGGGGACCTAGAAATCTGGCTTTTTCTGGCATGAACGTGCTCCATCCTGCGGTAACTGAGGGAAAGGAGGCCCTTCAGATCCCGCCCATGGGAAGCAGTGAGTCATGAAGGACTGGGGGCTGGAGCAGCATTACCCTGAGATGGAACCTAGGAAGCAGCGAGCACGGCTCACTGTGGGCAGGGCTGGCTGTGTCGGTCCTGTCTCATCTGCCCAGCCAATCGAGCACCCAGCATCAATGAACCATTTACTCCAGGCCGGGTGCTGAGATTGGTGGGAGCCATCTGGTGGTCTGCCCAGGAACTATTCCGGTCTCTCCCTGCTGGCTGACAAAGGGAGGTTCCGCCTCTGTGGGAATAAGAGCTTCAAGGTGGCTGAAAGTGAATCAAAGGGGAGAAAACTCAAGGACAGCCTAGTTCAGATGAGTCCTGCTGCCCCGAGGTCCTGCAATTCTGTGAAAAGTTCTAGGAAATACCATGAGGGGAATAAGAGGCACCAAAGCAATTGTTCCATACAGATTAAGACGATGATGACGATGATGAGGAAGAGAAGAAGCATGATAGTATATTTATAGAGCACATACTATGTGTTACGCACTGGGCTAAGCTTTTCTCAGTTATGTCATCTGAGAAGCCTGGGAGCTAAGTTCCCATTTTACAAATGAGGAAACAGGCCAGCAGAGGTTAAATGACCCACACAGGGTCAAATAGCTAGTAAATGCCCAAGGTGCAGTTTAAGCTCAGGTCTTCCTGACTCCAGGTCTGGCGCTCCACCCACCGTGCCCCCCAGCTGCCTGACTGGGCCTTGGGAAGACCATGTGAAAGGACAACATAGGCTGCAACCTGGAGAGCAGTAATGCGGTCTTTAGTTTCTGGGACAGAAATCATTAAAGAGATAGATGGTGGACATCTAGAAAGGGAAGCAGTGATCAGTCACCAAAAACCAATGGGGCTTCCTCAAGGATGCACAGATACAGCCTGACTCATCACTTCTGTTTTCTGACAGGATTACTCAATCAATAAGAACGATGCTGTAGATGGAGTTTGACTAGATTTTTAGCAAAGCCTTTGATGAAATAACTTGTCATGTGGAGATGATGTGAATTAGAGGATAATAAAATTATCTGAAGTCAAAACAAGCTAAATGTCCAGACTCAAAGAGAACTGTCAGTGGTTCTATGTTAACATGGCAGGAGGTCTCTACTGGAGGGCTCCAGGGATCTGTGCTTCTCTCTTTGCTGTTAACTATTTCTAACGGTGACTTAGATAACGGCATAGACAGAATGTTTTTCTGATGTGTGAATGACACCAAGTGGTAAGGGATAGCTAACACACCGTATAACAGAATCAGGATCCGAGAGGATTTTGACAGGCTAGAGCACTGGACCGAATCTAAGAAGATGAAATTAACTGGACATAAATGTAAAATCTTATACATGGGTACAAAAAATCAACTTCATTAGAACAGTTAATGGTTATGTAGAAGTTTTGAAAAAGATCTAGAAATTTCAGTAGAGTGCAAACTCAGATGGTTATTAACAGTATGACATGGCAGCCAAAACAGCCAATGTGATCCTGGGCTACACTGGGAAGGAGGGTCGCTTCCAGAAATAGAGAGTCGATAGTTTCTTTGCCCATTGCCTTTCTCAGACCTCATTTGCAGTGCTGCACTCTGTTCTGGGTGCTATGGTTGAAGAAGGATGTTGGTAAGTTGAGAATGTCCAAAGATCAATCAGGATGGTGAAGAATCTTGAACCCAATTCAGAAAAGGGAACACTCGGGGGACATGACCAGAAAAAACCGCTGGAATGTGGTTTAAAAAAGACTTTTCAATAATGAGAGTTGGACAGAAGTAGACCAGCACATAGTAGGTGCTTCATAAGTGTTAATTGAGTGATTCTCAAGGTGATGAGTTCATCCTACTTTGGGGTCTTTGAGCAGATAGGTCAGGTATGTTGTACAGAGATGAATGACAAGCTGATGAGATCTCTCCCAATTCTCAGATTCCACTATTGTGTGGCAGAGAGCCAATGAACAATGGGGTAGAGCGCAAAGCTGATGGTGAAAGTAATGGATATGTTGGTTCAGACAAGCTGCATTTTCAAGGTTTTCTCCAAGTTTAGTTATTTATAAACATAATTTTGTAGCTTAAATGAAATTTTTAGAAGGTTTCTCCACAAAATCTACTCTGATGCTTTATCTTGACCCCATTTCTCAGGTACTGTGCTGTTGCAGAGTGATTTATATTCTGTGAGGCCAGAAGAAGTTCAAGTTTGCCCCTAGCGACAGATAGTGTTTGCCTTCTGAGGATCAGGAGTAGTAGGTCCTCCCAGCAGACAGGCTGTGGAGCAGAGAATTTGGTTGTTCTTGCATATGCAGCACAGAATGGAGGGGTCAGGGATGAGGAGAATGATACTGATGGGATTCTGGTGCTCTCCAGGTGAGATCCTCACTCAACAATCAGGAATCTGGGCTCTTGCTAGGAGCTGTCATTCTTGCAAGAAGTCAGAAGGGAGCCAAAGTTCAGTGGCAGTCCAGCCACAGCTTCAAAGAGGTCAGAGAAGTCATTTTAGTCCTGTATCCAGAGTCAACATGGAGACATTTCTTGGGCTGCTCATTCTCCTCCCCTCCAGTGCTCACAGGAAGAAGAAGCAAGCAATGGACCAAGTGGAGAGCTGAAGACATAATAGACAAGTGCTCAAAACAGCCAGATCTGCTGCCTCAAGATAGCGTAGATGTGGATAGCCCATGCTTGCAATTCCAAGGCAGACATAAGGAGGATGATGGGAGGTGTATTGGAAGAACATAGTGTTAACAGTGTTATGGGAAAGGAAGAAAGTCAAAGGCTTACAGAGGGGTCACTCAGAAATCTCTTGCCTTTGTGTCGTGAGAGCTGTTTTCAGGAGGAGAATCAGAAAGTCTTGGATATGAAGAGAACCAGAAAATACCTCAGAGACTGAAACTGACACAATGGGGACATTAGGATAGTCCCAGGAGTGGAAAGAGCACTGATCCTGGAATAAAGAGAACCTGAAACTCCATCTCTAAGGCTCATTGTGTGACCGTAGGAGAGTCACTTAAACTTATTGGGCCTTGGTTTACTCCTCTGTAAAATGAGGCCTCTGACATTCTTTTCAGCTCTAGAGCTACCATATCTAGCATCCCTATTCAGACAAACTACTGAAAGGGGAAATGAGAAAAAAAAAGGAAATAGAAATTTGGATTATGTGACTTTCTGCGTAAGTGTAACCAGTGAAAAGGAATCACCACAATAAAAATCACCATAGAAAAGTAGTCCAGAATTTGTCTCAACCAGCAAAGCTTAATCGACTCCGCAAGAGACAGAAGAAAAGAGCTTTAGATTACTGACCCATTTGTAGAAAGTTATGGAGAAGGTTGAGGCAAGATCCTCACTAGCACTGCTCCATAAAGAGCAAAGAGCAGTTGTAAAGGCAGCAGATTTCTAGAATTGGCATGAGGTCAGCCTAAGTCTACATACAGGGAAAACTGGAAGGTGGATAGCAGAAGAAAACTGTCATCCATCTGCCAGCATTTTGAGAGGGTTCTATTTTCAGTTCCACCTAAGAAACATTCCTTAAACCCCTGAGTAACAAGACAAAACCAAAATAGCTCCTGCCCTCAAGGAGCTTATGATCGGCTGATCTTATGTTCTGCTAAGAACAATATGCACACAAATAAAGAAAATGCAAGGTAACTGGAGGAGGGAGAGAACCCTGCTCACTGAGGTAAAGCCAGTGACAAGGAAAGGCTGCATAGAGAAGGCCTCGATTTTGAAGGAAGACAAAGATATTCCGAATCTGAGGAATGGCCGGTGCAGATGTACAAGGTGGGGATATAAAATGCCAAACAAAGGCAGGCTGGAGTGCAGAGTTCATAAAAGTGAATAGTCCAAAAACAGACTGGAAAGATTGCTTGGAATCAGATTTGGGAGGATCTTAAAAGCCAGGGACGTGAGGTTGTAATTGAACTTGTAAGTTATTAGGAATCTTTGAAGAGTCTTAAGTAAAGAAGAGGTCTTAGAATGATTCTGTGATCAGCTATATGGGAGACAGACTGGCAGCAAGGAGGCTCATTAGAAAGCTGGCAGTGACTCAGGCTATTATATTTGTTCAGTCAATGGATAACAACAATCTGAGCTAGCAGGATGGCCATATGCGGGCAATGAAGGGGCAGATTCAGGAGCTATTTAGAGATGGACTTGACAACTTTCAGATATGAGGATGAGGGAGAGGGAGAGGATAATAATAATTACCAAACTGAGTTACTAGGAAGATGGTGGCACCTTTGTTATAAATAGGGAGGCTGAGAGGAGAGAGGAGTCCAGAAAATGAAGGGAGGAGAGTCTGTGATTCTGGGAAGATTATATACTCTGTTCTAGATGTTAAATTTGAAATATCAGTGATGATGATAATAATACCTATCATTAAAGAGAGCTAATTCAGTTTCAATTGATCAAAGATGGGCAGAAGCAGCTACACCCAAAGAAAGAACACTGGGAGATGAATATAAACTGCTTGCATTTTTGTTTTTCTTCCTGGATTATTTCTACCTTCTGAATTCAATTCTCCCTGTGCAACAAGAGAACTGTTCGGTACTGCACACATATATTGTATCCAGGATATACTGTAACCTGTTCAACATGTAAAGGACTGCTTGCCATCTGGGGGAGGGGGTGGAGGGAGGGAGGGGAAAAATCGGAACAGAAGTGAATGCAAGGGATAATGCTATAAAAATTATCCTGGTATGGATTCTGTCAATAAAAAGTTATTAAAAAAATAAAAAAATAATACCTATCATTTATCTAGCTCTTTGGGCAGCTAGGTGGTACAGTGAATAGAATACCAAGCCTGGAGTCAGGAAGACTCATCATTCTGAATGCAAATCTAGCTTCAGAAATCTACTAGCTGTGTGATCCTGGGCAAGTCATTTAACCCTGTTTGGCTCAATTTTTCATCTGTAAAATGAGCTGGAGAAGAAAATGGCAAAATATTTTAATATCTCTGCTAAGACAACCTCAAATGGAGTACAACATGACTGAAAATGACTGAATAACAAGAACTTGAACCTCTTTAAGGTTTACAAGATTTCTTTTAGAACTCTATCATTTTATCCTCACAATAATCTTGTGAGGCAAGTATCATTGTTATGCTCAATTTATAGATGAAGAAACTGAGGTTGGCAGAGCTGAAGTGATGGGCTCAGGGTCACATAGCTAGTGAGTATCTTGGGCAGAATTTGAACTCAGGTCTTCCTGTCTCCAGGTCCAGTCCTTTATCCATTGTGTCCCCAGCTACCAATAAGACATCTAAGAGGAGTTGTCCCCTATGCCCCCAGCTGCCAGTAAAGCATTTAAGAGGAGCTGTCCATAGTACTCTCAGCTGCTTATAAGGCATCTAAGAGGAGCTGTCCAACAAACTGTTGACAATTAAAGCCTGAGTTTGGGCAATCAATTGGAGCTGGATCACTTATGCAGAGGTAATACTGCATCCATACAGCTAATAAGGCCTGTATAAAAGGCAGAATCCCAAGAGCCAAACCCAGACTAACAGGCTGAAGTTAGACAGTGATTCAGCAAAGAGAATGAGAAGCAGTGGACAGACAAGTAGGAGACTCGAGAGAGGGAACTAAAGCAAGGACAAGGTGGATGATCTACTCATCAATGTGAGTTCCACATATTTAGACTCGGATGCCTTTGACGTCCTCTCTGAGGAAGTGGAACGACCTTAAGAAGCAACTCAGATAAAATTCCTTCTGGAAGTGACTCCGTTTTTAAAACACTGACCAACTGGTTTTCAGGATCTCTGAAAGAACAGTGCCGAGCACACACACAGATGGGATGGGCCCCTCAAACTGCCACTGGAAGTAGAGCAGCAGCTACCTAAGACAAGTGTCAACTACCCAATAAACAGACAGAAGAGACCCCATGCAAGAGACTATACACTAAAACAGCACATGAAAAATGGTACATCAGAGACAGCAGGCTAGAGACCCCTAGAAGACACCAACCTGGAGAGCTCCTAGGAGCCACGAGACAACACAATAGATACGCACCACAGCTGCGACATGAGAGATACCACACGAGACACCATACCACAGACATTGCCCAAGAGACAGACGAGAGAAGCCACGTGAAAGAAAGACACTGTGTCCGGTGGCTAGATGGCGGTCTGTAGACTCAGGAAGATCTTATTTACCTTCCAGGATTGTTGTGGAGATTAAATGGGATAATATTTGTAAAGCCCTTTGCAAACCTTAAAGTGCTATGTAAATGTTAACTATTAATATCATCATTATTTGTTAAGTAGTATGAGACACTAAACCAGAGGTGATACCCAAGCTACCCTTCAATAGACACCCCAGAGCCCACTCCAGAGATACCACACAAAAAGTCAGCCTGCCAGAGATGTCACAGGAGATAGGCTGAATAAGCAACGCCACACCAAATGTCATAGGAGACAAGGCCCAAGGGATACCACAACACAGTCTCCATCTGAGAGGATCCCTTGGAGCAACAGACTGAGAGGTAATTGTTCCGTGGTTCTAGATTAGTGCAATAAAAGCTAGAAGCTATGACTCCCATGCCATTATAGTGATAACTGATCTAAGTTTCACAGGCCTGGAGAAAAGACAAAGGTCCTAATTTTTAAGAACAAGGATCAACATAGAGTAATGAACTGGGTTTCGGTTCTTAGCTAAGTTCTAGAGTATATTATCCAATGGATAGTTAATGAGCATTTAGAAAGGGAAAGAGTGAATGCAAGGAGCCAGCCTGGCTTTATCAAAAACAGGTTCTGATAGACTCAAATCTTTGCCTTTTTATTTTTTTGTTTTGACAGGGTCACTAAGGTGGCACATTAAAGGAATTCTAAAACTACAGTTTACCTAGATCTTAGGAAATAGACAAAGTATCTCACATTATTCTTGCAGAAAAGGTGGAAGAAAGTATACAACAGAACAGCCAGAGATATTTGTAATTGCTGGAATGGTCGGACTCAAAGAGGAGTCCCAGATGGTTTGATAACAGCCCAGAGGAAGGTTTCCAGTAGAGTGTCTCAGGGATCTATACTGGGCCCTATGTGGTTTAACATTTAACATGGTCTACTCATCAATGTCAGTACCAGCATATTTAGACTCGGATGCCTTTGACGTGCTCTCTGAGGAAGTAGAATGACTGTCATCCAGTGTCTTAATTCTCCCTCCCAGATCCAGGATTCAAATGCCAATTGTTTATGTATGCCATCGATACTTTATTCCAAATCACTGATCAAAATGTTAAAGTATCGATGGCATGCGTAAACAATTGCCAGCTGAACCCCTTGGATCTGGGAGGGAGAATTAAGACACTGGATGACAGTTTCTAACAGGATCTGGGCAGGTTAGATCTTATTAGATAAAACTGAATAGGAATAAATGTAAAGTTTTACTCCTAGATACAAACAATCAAAACTTAACAGTACAAAATGAGGGAGCTGTGTTTAGACAATATTTTGTCTGAAAAAGATCTGTGGGTTTGGTGGATTGCTGCAAGCTCAATGTGAGTCAGCTATTTTTTACATGGCATCCCAGTAGCTGATGCAGTTTTAGGTCAAGAATAATTAATAGGTAATATAGCACTTTCAGGTTTGGAAAACACTTTATTACACATATTATTCTAACTGACACTCCCAACAATCCTAGAAGGTAGGTGCTTTTATTATCATGCCCATTTTACAGATAAGGAAACTGAGTTTTACAGAAGTTAAATGATTGGCCTGGGCCACATAGTTCTAGGAAGTGGGCTAAAATGAGATTTGAACTCAGTTCTTCCTGACTCCAGAGTCAGCCCTCTATCCACTGTAGTGCCCCTTAGTTGCCTTAAGAGTGTTTATTCTAGGAATCCTTCTAGACTGCTATGGAATATTATGCTCAACATCTGGGCATTTGGGCACTGGTTTGCTGGAGAGCACCAGAGGTGGGCAACCAGGATAGGAAAGGATCTTCCTGCCACTGACTAAAGGAGGTAGGGATAATTTTGGGGAGGAAAGAAGACTTGGGGGAGAGGATGGGCACCAGTGATCTGGAACGGTGTTCTGGGAGGAAGGGAGAACCTTTGTACCACTTAGCCCCAGAGGGCAGAACCTCTGGAGTTAGAAAGCTTTCATTTGACCTTAATATGAAGAGAAACTTCCTAATAACACGGTATCCAAAAAGGAAAAAGCTGCCTTGGGGGTCCCCCCAGGGGGAAGTCTCATTCAGATTGGACCCAACAACTCCTTGGCTCTCTGTGTTTTGAGGGTTTGTGATTCTGCACCCATTATTAGGGGGCTGGAAGCTTCCCAAAGATTGCTCTGGAGATCCGTGACAGAGAGAGGGTCTCTACAGATGGCACAATCCTCCAGGGGTTTCACGTATGGGCGATACAGCTCTTCTCAGTGAGATCTGTGACTGCTCAAAAGAGAAGCCCAATAACCTACAACAATCCTGTTGTTGGTGTAGACTCAGCACACAGTAGTTACTCATTGGCTTAATTTGTTGCCTGGAATTGTTGTCTGGGTGCAGACAAACCATGAGGTGGATTCAGAATTTAATGGAGGTAGAAAAGGGGCTGAGATGTAGTTGGGCAGGTTTGCAGCCCCTTCAGTAAGGCCTGTTCCCAAGCCCCAAATTTCATTGTTTTTTCATGCCAGAATTCTCCTGCTGATTCCACGTGGCTGGGATTGTGCTGTGATATTTGAAGACCCAGAACTGTGGGTGAGGCAAAGGGAAACCTCCAGCAATGACTTGCCCACAAGAAGGGGTGTAAAAGAGACCATCCAGAAAACTCACAAGTGGATGGGCAGGTCAGGAGGTCATGGCGAAAAGATGACAGCCAAGAGAGCACAGGAATTGTGGGAGATTAAGCGTTCTCGAGAAAGGAGAGGTTCTGCTGAATGGACTGGTCTGCTCCGATAGTCATATGACAGGGATAGAAGAGAAGATGAGCCCAGCCACATCAGGTGCAATGTGGCCAGTGTACACATTGAGGAAGTCCCAGGTCCTTGAGTCCTGACATATAAATATACCTATTTCATTGGTCTATTACTGCATAAAGTTCATCATGAAATGCTTTCTCTGTTTCTGGCTTCAGAAGGAGAAGGCAGACAGAGGTAGGAGAGGAATTCTGAAGGTGAGGCGGAGAACTGCAGAATTGAGAATGAATTTGGAAGGAGAAGGACCCAAAGAAGGCAAGGAACAAAGGAGGATGATTACCTCAGGAAGGTGGGAAGAATTGGTGAGGCAGAGGGAGAAGAATTAAATAAAGCTAACTGATCAAAGTAACACCTTAGTGAGCGAAGGGAAAGGGAGGGAGAGAGTGGCTGTCACCTGGTAAGTGGGTACCAAAGAGGCATTAAGAGGTACTAGCTGAGAGCCAGCCTGCTGGAGCAGATAGAGAACAACCTCCCAATTGGGAAGGTTCCCATCCTTCCTGCCTCTAGCATTCACAGCCAAGGCACTGTTCCTCTCAATGCATCTGATGCAGCTGTTTAAGGCTTTATGTTGTAGAAGAGAAGGGAGTTTCCTCTCTGGGATGATAAAATCACAAATGGAATTTGTAAAAAGCAAACAAAACCAGGTGAACGAGATAAAATGAGATCTTTCAAGACAGCTGTGAAAATCGAGTAAGGCTTCATCTATTTCAAAGTTTGAGTAGGCCTGAAGGACTTTAAGGTCAAGGGCATACTTAGTGTCTCCTCCCAGCTATCTTAAGGACATACTTATAGTCTTCCTGCTATCCCCTCCCAGTTAGCCCCCTAAGGGCATACTTAAGTCCCCTTCTTGTTATCCTCCCTATTTCAGCCAAATATGGGCAACTATGTACTTGTTGGTCAAGTTCAATTTCTTGGATAGTTCCCGCATTTAGAATGTAAGATCCTCAGCCAATAAGGATGAGGGTCAGTGGTGGGAGGGGGAATTTGCGTTAGGGATAAAAGCGTCGACCCTACCCCCTACGGTGCCTCCTCCCTTCGATTGTCTGCTAGATTGGTGGGACAGCCCGTTCACGTAAATAAATTTTGCTTTGCTTCTAGAGATCTATCCAGTTGTTTTATTAATGGTTTCTGACCCACACACCAGGTGACAAGAGGGAAGTGAGAATCACCCACAAATAATCCAACAAGTCAGTACTGTGGATTTCATTTCCAAGAGGGTAGGGAAATTTTTTTGGGAAAAATTTTACAAAATCTTTTTAATTTAGGTGTGAAAAAATGTTAATTTTTGAGGGAGGAGGACAAGTATCTGATTAAAATCAGGATTGTTTTCCAGAAGAAAAGGAGAAAGAGTTCAGGAAACTCCTCTTCATCCTCTAGGCCATTCAGGACCTACATGAAGAGGATGATGAGATCATCATGGTGAGAAATGTGGGTAAAAAACTACCATAGCTCAAAGAGAAGCAATATTGATGCTTAAATACTGTAGACCAACTGTGCAGAGAGAGGATATGGATGAAAAGTTCAGGAAATAGAGACAAAGTCATAACATATTAGTGATGGGGGACTTTAGTCATCAAGATATCTGCTGGAGTTCTCTCTCTCTGTCTCTGTGTTTTTTTGTCTCTCTCCTCAGAAGAGTGGAGGACAGGAATCTTAAGAATGAAATTCTGAAGACCTAAAGAAAAACGGTTCTAAGAAGGAGTTAAATGAAAGCTGTCTGAAGAGATCAATGAGGATCCCAACCAACTGGGACTAAAGAGAGAGAAATGTAAAAAAGGACCAAGGGCAGGTAACAGAGGATAAACACAAGAGGCCGTCAAAGTCTTGGGAGAACAGTCTCAGAAGGATTCTAGATCCGAATGAACAGAAGGCTAGGGGCAGCTAACCAAAAGCAGGATCCTAGGGAAAAGGGGATAATCAGAAGGCTAGAACCCCAGCAGAGGTAGGATGGGATAATGAGAGCTGATGACAGCAGGGCAGAGGATGAATTGTAAGAGAATTAAATCTTCAAACTAGAACCAGGCAGCTTGACGTGCATTTCTGGAAAGCTTCATTAATAAAGAGACTGTTATGTACAGCTTTAGCTTTGGGTTCAGAAACCAGATTGCCAAGCACATAATGGGGCAGGGTTAGGGTTAGGACTTTCAGAAAAAGATCTGGACATTTTGAAGGCCTGGGAGGTTAATTGGGATGTAGTAGCCAAGGAAGCAACTGTAATTTAGAGAGGCAGAGGAAAGGAAGCAGTGATTACAAGATGTCAGGAAGGGCCAGGTGAGACTCATCTTGATTCTTTTTTTTTGGTAGGTTCATTAACTTTTTAATCAGAGGGTGACTGTAGACATAGGTTACTCAACAAATCACTTAATAAAAAAGTCTCTTTGGTGTTCTCATGGAAAAGAAGAAAAGATGTAGAAGGAAATGGTTTGCATAGATGAATTCAGAACTAGTTGAATGGCCAAAGTCAGAAGAGTAGGCAGATATTAATGATTCAATGTTATTGTGTTTCCAGTGGAGCTCCTCTGTGATCCACTTGGTCCTGTATTTTCATCAGTCTTGAAAATGACCCAAAGTGGAGAGGGAGAGCTAACAAATTGGGGGGAAAAGTCAAGATCCCCAAAGCTTTGATGGTCAAGAACATGGGACTGAATTGCACAAAATATTCACTAGGGATGAATGTAAAACTTTGGGTTCTATTTCATCAATTCAAGATGAAGGCAGAATGGTGGGGTAGCAGTCAGCCTTAAAAAGATTTGGGGGTTTTAGGAGCCTTAAAGCTCCCAATGAGTCACCTGCAAGATATGGCAGCCCAGAAAGCTGCAAATCACTGGGTATCCTCTGCCTCGGGCACTTCTCATCAGAGCTACTGCCCAGTTCGGTTATGGGCAGAGGAAGGTATTCAGGATGATAAATGGCCTTGAATCCAAGCCATCCGAGAAAAGGCTGAAGGAAGTAGAAATATTTAGGCCAGAGAACAGAAGGCTCAGAGTAGGCCCAAGAACTGTGGTCCATATCTGAAGGGCTGTGTCACGAGGAGGAGTTAGCCTTGGTCTAACAGGAGCAATGAGGGGACGGTACGGAGAGCCAGATTTAGGCCTGATGTTGGGACAATACTAAGAGCTGTTCCAGAGTGGATCGGCTGCCTGGAGAGGTGGTGCGGTACCCCCTCCCTGGGGGCTTTGAGTAGAGGCATCTGGATGTGCATCTTTGGGGTACAGCTTCCCTTGCGGTGGGTCAGATGGAATGGCACTGAGGGGTCCTGTCCGTTCTGTGATTCTATATCCAGTATTAGCTGAGGAGTGGGACAGGCTCTTGAGTCACACTGCTCTCCCACCATCCCAGCAGCTGCCTCTGCTCCTTTATTTGTTCCATCAGTTTGAGCTGAAGACCAGGTTTTTACCTTCTGGATGGGCTAGGACCATCCCCACATCTGGGAATCCAACATGTCCTTGACTCTGATAGCTACACCTACCACTGCTCATTGGCTAGCTGTCGAGACCCTTCGGGAAGCTCATTTCTGAATGATTAAACCCAAGAAGGAGAGAATAGTCCTCCTTGAGCAGGAGTTGGGGGAGGAGGGGAGGACCACGGGGGCACTTACGAAAATAATAGCTGGGGAGACAAAACGCCAACACATCTGGAAGAAGAGGGGGGGTGGGAAGCCCAGCATCATCTGGATGTCCTGGAAGTAGTTCCGGTGTCCTGGGGAGAGAAGGCATCAGAGACCATGCCCACCCTGCACAGTCTCTGGGAGGGGCAGAGGTGTATGTGGCGGTAGCTTCGGAGCAGCCTGGACCCCGCCAGAGATGTACGTGATCAGACAGCTACTACAGAGATACACAACTGACCGGACAGCTACCACAGAACTACATGAGGGACCGGACAGCTACCACAGAACTACATAACTGACCGGACAGCTACCACAGAACTACATGAGGGACCGGACAGCTACCACAGAGGCACATGAGTGACCGGACAGCTACCATAGAGGCACATGAGTGACCGGACAGCTACCACAGAGGCACATGAGTGACCGGACAGCTACCACAGATGTACATAACTGACCGGACAGCTACCACAGAACTACATGAGGGACCGGACAGCTACCACAGAGGCACATGAGTGACCGGACAGCTACCATAGAGGCACATGACTGACTGGACAGCTACCACAGAACTACATGAGGGACCGGACAGCTACCACAGAGGCACATGAGTGACCGGACAGCTACCATAGAGGCACATGAGTGACCGGACAGCTACCATAGAGGCACATGAGTGACCGGACAGCTACCACAGAGGCACATGAGTGACCGGACAGCTACCACAGAGGCACATGAGTGACCGGACAGCTACCACAGAACTACATGAGGGACCGGACAGCTACCACAGAGGCACATGAGTGACCGGACAGCTACCACAGAACTACATGAGTGACCGGACAGCTACCACAGAGGTACATGAGTGACCGGACAGCTACCATAGAGGCACATGAGTGACCGGACAGCTACCACAGAGGCACATGAGTGACCGGACAGCTACCACAGAGGCACATGAGTGACCGGACAGCTACCACAGAACTACATGAGGGACCGGACAGCTACCACAGAGGCACATGAGTGACCGGACAGCTACCACAGAACTACATGAGTGACCGGACAGCTACCACAGAGGTACATGAGTGACCGGACAGCTACCACAGAGGCACATGAGTGACCGGACAGATACCACAGAACTACATGAGTGACCGGACAGCTACCACAGAACTACATGAGTGACCGGACAGCTACCACAGAGGCACATGAGTGACCGGACAGCTACCACAGAGGCACATGAGTGACCGGACAGATACCACAGAACTACATGAGTGACCGGACAGCTACCACAGAGGTACATGAGTGACCGGACAGCTACCACAGAGGCACATGAGTGACCGGACAGATACCACAGAACTACATGAGTGACCGGACAGCTACCACAGAGGTACATGAGTGACCGGACAGCTACCACAGAGGTACATGAGTGACCGGACAGCTACCACAGAGGCACATGAGTGACCGGACAGCTACCACAGAACTACATGAGGGACCGGACAGCTACCACAGAGGCACATGAGTGACCGGACAGCTACCACAGAACTACATGAGTGACCGGACAGCTACCACAGAGGCACATGAGGGACCGGACAGCTACCACAGATGTACATAACTGACTGGACAGCTACCACAGAACTACATGAGTGACCGGACAGCTACCACAGAGGAACATGACTGACCGGACAGCTACCACAGAGGAACATGACTGACCAGACAGCTACTACAGAGATACATGACTGACTGGACAGCTACCACAGAGGCACATGAGTGACCGGACAGCTACCACAGAACTACATAACTGACCGGACAGCTACCACAGAGGCACATGAGTGACCGGACAGCTACCAAAGAGGAACATGACTGACCGGACAGCTACCACAGAAGTACAGGACCAGACAGCTATCCTAGATGTATATGACTGGACACCTACCATAGATGTACATGATGGTCACACACATGATGCAGGAAATAACGACCAAGGAGAAGCTGGCGGCATAGTTGTCCATCAGCAGGAGCCAGTAGATGCCCGCCTGTTGGGCAGAGGCCACATTAACCACTGGAGGGCACTGCCTGCCAGGTTGCCCCACCATCCCCTGACACCCCATGATCCACCAGAAGAACCATCCTGTTTAACCCCCTGTTGGCTGTGTGCCCACCTGGCTGGTCAAGGGGACCCCTAGCAGGAACCCAGCGATGGCCACGGCCAAAGTGACGTAGGTTTTCTTCTTCAAGATCCATTCGTTCCCCACTTCATCCACAACCGCTGTCACTAAAGTCTCCAGAAGGCAGAACTAAAGGGATGTAACATCAAACAGGGTTTTAACCTGATCCTGGCGCGTTCCCCAAATAAGAGGGTCTCATGGTCAGCCCGACATTTTAGGAAAATCACTGACAGTGGGTGGAGCATGGATGGATCAGGGAGAGCCTTGGGCAGGCGGACCCACCAGTGGCTACTGGCGCGGTCTAGGTGACGAGGTGTGCGCTGGGGGCTGGCAGTGGCAGAGAAGGAAAGGGAGCATATTGGGGAGATGCTGAATGGTAGACCATGAGGGTGAGTGTGAGGGCTGAGGGCACCCCAGGGATGCCCCAAGGGGGAGGACAGTGCCGTCCCTTCAAGAATAAAAGGGAAGCTTGGAAGCGGGGAGTGCTTGCGGGGCAGGCACAATGAGCGTGGGTTTGGACATGCTGTCTTTGAGAAGCCTACTGGTGGCTGGGGTGTCCGGGCTGGGGCTGGCCTTGTTGCCCGAGTGCCCGGCCCCTTCCCATCCCAGGCTCATACCTGAGTACCCAGGCCCAGCAGGATGAGCATGAAGAAGAACAGCAGAGACCAGAGGGGCGAGATGGGCAGCAGAGTGAGGGCTTCTGGGTAGGCCACAAAGGCCAAGCCGGGGCCGTGGTCAGCCACTCGGGACACGTCCACGCCCAAGTGGTTTGCCATGAAGCCGAGGATGGAGAAGATGACAAAGCCCGCGTAGACGCTGGTGGCGCAGTTTGTGATGCTGATAATGATGCTGTCTCTGGGAGGACAAGAAGAATCGGGCTCAGCTTTGGGCTCGGGTCCAGAGCAATCTCACAGCACTCTCCACCCCCAGGACCTGGGAAAAGGAGCCCTGGGCCCCCAGAATCCTCCCTGAGCCACTGGTCTCAGATCTTTCCAGCTGCTTCCCTCTCCCTCCTTCCTTATCCTTTGCAGGGCTGGTCTCTGGCCTCTGGGGATCCAGGGTGGGCATGGGGGGGGTCTCCGGCTGTGATGGCTTGTCAGCTGTGCACAGTTGAGATTGAGACCCAGAGGTGGGGCTGGGAGAGCCCACCCAGGGACCAGAGGGCCCAGTGTGGAGTTGGGGGGGAGCACCATGGGGTGAAGGGAACAAGGTCTGAGTTTCACCTGTAGCAGTTGTTATGGAACTTGTTGTAGGAAGCCATGGTAATGAGACCCCCCCAAGCGCAGCCCAGGGAGTAGAAAATCTGGGAGGCAGCATCCCCCCACACCTGTGAGGGTGAGGGAAGAGGGTCAGCGGTCAGCTGGGGCAGGCAGGGCAGCGGGCAGCTCCTGCTTCTCCCTCCAGCCCCCAGGTGCCCAGATACCCACCTTGGCCTCCAGGATCTTGTCCCACTGTGGTGTCAGATAGTACATAATACCTGTGAAGGCGCCTTCCAAGGTGACCCCCCGAACAAAGAGAATGGTCAGCACCACGTAGGGAAATGTGGCTGTGAAGTAGACCACCTGGAGGGAACAGCGGGGGAAGTTCCGGCTCAGAGCCCATCTCCTCCTGGAGAGATCCTCACGGGCTGAGCCCTTCCCGTCCCCTTGCTCCCCCCGGCCCCATCCCATCACTCTCCTCCCCCATTTCACCACTCTGGCCTTCCCTCATTAGGGGAGATCCCTAAATCCCAGCAGGGGAAGGGGCGAGTGTACTTGCTTTCCCTGAGGACTTGACACCGCGGATGAGACAGAGGAAGACGACCACCCAGGAGACTCCGAGGCACCCGAGCAAGGGGAGCCGCACCTCCCCAAAGTTACCAATGTCGTCTGACAGCTTCAGCACGTAGCGCCTAGAATGAAAAAGACGTGTCCCCAGGGATGTCCCCGGACCCCTTATTGCCCAGGAAGGGATCCCCGAGGAGCTGCTCTGGCCCGCATCCCTGCTCCGGCGTCCGCAGTCCTGGGGGGCGGGGGGTGCACTCGGCAGCAACCTGTGCTGCCCCTCTGAAGGGAGAACAAGGGCGAAGGGAAGGTCGTCGCCTCCTCCGCCACGTCAGTGCGAGGAACATCCACCGGGCCCTTGCTGAGCCAGCATTCTCTGCTGGAGAGAATGACAATCTTTTATGAAGAGATGAAAGCAGTTGCTGCTGTTCAGTCATTTCAATCGGAGCCCCCCTCCCATTTGGGGTTTTCTTGGCAAAGATACTGGAGTGGTTGGCCATTTCCTTCTCCAGTTCATTTGACACATGGGGAAACTGAGGCAAACAGGAGTAAGTGACTTGTCCAGGGTCACACAGCTAATAAGTCTGAGGCCAGATTTGAACTTGGAAGATGAGCTTTCCTGACTCCAGACCTGGCGCTCTATCCAAAATGCAGCCAGATAGTGGCCCAACTCTTACTCGCTTCTATTTCCTTAACCAGGGACAATGATCTTTGCATTGGGACAGATGGAATATTAAGTTATAATAAGAACATACAGATTCCCTCAGGATATTTAGTTCACCACGTCGAACCAGACTGCATCGCAAAGGGCCAGAAGAACTATCAGAAGTGATTACTGAATCTTGCTCAGGATCTTTGAAAAAGAGTAAAGAATCAGAAAATAGCCTAATGGCAAAAGGGGGATTTTTCAAACACTGCTCCAATGACCAGACTTCCAATTTCTACCAAAATCCTAGAATTTATTACTCAGGGGGTGATCTGTGAACACTGAGATAAAAGGGAGCAGTGATTGCCAAAAAGCTAGAATCCGTTCATCCAGAACAAGGCATTCCAGACAGGACGGGCTGCTCATTTTATTCTTATAGGAATGCAGGCTGGGAAAAGACCACCCCTTTTTGCTTCCTGCCTCTGCTCTCGTGATTTGGGCTTCTGGGAGGTAGCCCCTCGTGGCCATGGGTTAGATATAAAAGGTGTGAATGACATCATGACCAGCACCTCCTTAGAGCTTTGCTGCCATTTTGGAGGAATCTGAGAGCCTGTTACAGAGGCAGTAACCAGGACCCATAAGGGGAAAAGATGCTGAGATGCTCAGGTTGACATTTACTGGGAACCTGGAGAAACTGATGTTTTGTACCCAAAGGCAACCTTGTGTGTGAAAGTAGGAATGGAGGTAAATCTTGATCGTTATCTCCTGCTTTCTCTTGTTTAAGCTTATGCTATGGAGACAGGGAGCCTATGCTCCTCCACAAGTCCTTTCCCACAAGCCTCAGAGGCATGTAGATCAGGATTCCCCTCCCTCATCAGTCACACTGAAGATCTGGCAGGGAAGCAAGGTGGGGTGAGGGGGATGGAGAGTTGACAGCCTATGTCTTTGTAGAGAAATATCTGGTCTCTTCCTTTTTGTTTTTTTCTATGTACATGTGTGTGTGGAAAAAGGCTGGGGTTCGACCCTATATAGAGAGATGTTGACGTGTAAAGCTAAGTATGAAAGTTTGTATGTCCCTTTATTAAGTGCTAGGAGGAAAATTCTTTGTTTCAATAGGAAGAGGCAGTTGCTACTGATTGGCTGAAGACTGACCATACCCTGGTCACCTTTAAAAAGTTAAATCCGGCAAGCCATAGAGTTAGTTTGAGAGTTCAAGACAATTTGAGGCAGGGAGCAACTTTTAGAATGTAAATTCTAGGCTTCTTCCAGAAGACAGTGGGGAAGGAGAGACTTTTTTCTCCTCTTATCTGCTATCATCCATGGCATCCTGAAAAGGTGCTACCAGAGCCTATCTAGTAGGAGATACTTCATCAAAGTGCTTGGAGAATCACCTAAGTTTGAGCCAAGGAACAGTCAGATACAGTCATATCAATACAGAAAGAAAGCAATCCAGGCAGGAAGCAGCTTTAAAGAGTAAGACTTCTGGTAGAAGAGAAGAGAGCTAACCATGATCCAAGAAAGAATTAGCCCTGACAGTTAAAAGTCAGGGGCAGACCAAAGGCGATCCAGGAAGCCCAGGATGAGGACCCCACAGAAAGGAATAGAACAGTACTGAAAGTGCAAATTGCCATGGCCACATGTATTCCTATTTCTGGCGGCAGAGAAGAGAGCTAACTACAGATCCAAGAAAGAATTAGCCCTGACAGTTAAAAGTCAGGGGCAGACCAAAGCAGGAGCCTCATAAAAAAGGATAGAACAGTTCTGGAAGTGAAAGTCATCATGGCCACATGTGTTCCCTACATATGGACGTCATTACCAGTGTAGATATTGTTATCATCTCCATTTTATAGACAAGGAAACCAAGGCAGAAAGAGAGTAAGAGACTTCTTCAAGGTCAAATGGCTAGTAAATATTTAAGGCAAGGTTTGGATTTTCAGGCTAAAGGTTCTAGATAGATTAGAGTACCAGATTTGAAAATCTAAACCTTGCCTCAGATGCGTATTAGCTGTTTGACTAACTGAAAAAGTTTCTTAATGCATTACTCTAATCCATCTAGAACCTTATCAAATATCAGCTTTCTAGGAAATCAACCTGTAAATCTGGGAATGCCAATTTGGAGAGGTAGCCCAGCATACAATATAAACTATGTGATCATAGCATGATAAATTTCTAAAAGTGCTAGAAAAAAGCATTTGTAATGATTAAATTAATCAAATCTACTTAAGAAGAGATAGTTTCTCAGATAAAATGTTGAGGATAAGATCTGATTGTTGTGGGGACTTGAGAGAAAACTACCCTTCTCCAGATAAATAAATTAAAGGCCAAATACCTAGTGAATTAAAGATGGATGCTGTGCCTTGGGTTCATGGTTCGTTCATTTGCATGCTACTGTTTCCAAAGTTTTTAAGGTTCTAAATGAGAAATTCTAAATTAACGTTTAAGGACTATAAGAAAATCATATCATATTGCATGGAGTCTTGACTGACAGAAAGGCAAATTTTTTGGTTTTCACATCATAAGTTAAAAATGTGTCATTGTTTACTAGGAGACCTTGATCTGAGTCACCAGAATTCAAGAATTAGGAGAACAGATGATCAGAGGAAGACAGGAAAGTAAATTGAGGACAGAGGAGTCTGAAACCGAAGTTGCAGGAGGAGAGTTTCTTACAGAAGGTAGAATTTTTTAAAAAAATGGACAGAAAATGATCAAAAGCAAATATTCAGAGTCAGCTGTAGTTTTGCTGGGAGCCATGCTGACTGGAAGAAAGACATGGCTTTGCTGAGAGCTGATGGGCTGGAGAAATGCAGGATTATGCTCCAGCACCAATTATTGCTTGAGAGAATGGACACTTCTCAAGGGTTTGCCTATAAGGGCAATCCCTTTACTACCCACCTCTGGCTTGAGAGGGAAGAAAGACAGGTTTTGCAGTAAGAAGTTCATCTTTGCTAAGGACTGAAGACCTAGGAAGTTTTGTAGTTCTCCAGCCTTAAGAGATTACTTGTCACTGAAAAAGCATGACTTTTCCTCAGTACTTTGCCAAGAGTGGCTGCAGCATAAAAGGGCCTGTTATTGCTTCAGGGCCTGATGTAAGCAGAGAAGTAGCTTTACTATGAGGGAAACAAATAGTAGAGAAATAGTTTTTGCCCAGCAATTAATCCATGGGAAAGCCTGCTCTCTAAAGATATAAGTCTTGCCATCCAGAAGCATGAGTTGTCTTGGGCACATGGGTTTCATTACTCATGTTTCTTTCTGCTGAGTGATCACTCTCTCCCACGGGCAAAGTAATATCACTGGTAACTCTGCTAATGCAAGAGAATGGCGATGGGACCAAAGACTGGAAATGAGCAGCTCAGGAGGCTCTATGTCTGAGGCAGCAAGAACTGAGAGTTCTTGTGAGAAAGCCCCAAGATGGGCAGAAAGCCTCAGAGTGAGCATCTTTGGGGGATCATCTGCACAGTGACCAGCACTGCTACTCAACCCAGTGCCTTAGAATTCATACTGGACCCTGAGATCCCTAATACTTTTTCCTTTGATGACAATAGTTCTCTGAACTTCAAAAATTCAAAGATGCTGAACTCCAGGAGGTAGAACTTAGTGATACAATCCAAGGCAAGAATAAACAGGGCTTACCATCCCATAGAAAAGTATAGCAGGGGACAAAGACTGGCTCTAATAAAAAACATTAATTCAGAAACTAAACCTGAAAAAGTAATAAATTAACACCAACCAACAACAAAAACTGTTAAAGCAATAATTCTACAAGAACTACATGAATACCTAGAAAAAAATGAAGCAAAAGATAAAAGCTCTGAAAGAAAGAATCAAAGGAGAACATATCATTCAGAAGAGAAATTTGACCTAATATCATATGGTTTACCTTCTCAGTGGGTAGGAGAAGACTAGAAAAGAGGGATAATTTATAACTCAAAATTTATAAAAAAGTTAAAACAAAACAACAGAAAGAAAAACCTGATCTAAGGAATAGATCCCCCATAAAACAGACATTACTGACTTCATGAAACATCAGAAAATTGTTGACCTGAAAATTAAATCAGAGAGAGAATTTTAAAACCATTAGGATATCTGAAAATCATGATTTTAAAAACAGTCTTTCCATATATGATGATTTTAAAAAAAATCATATATGGAAACTCTAGAACCATTACAACTAGAAAACAAAGTCAACATAGAAAGAATTCACTGAGCACTGACTGAAGGGAGCCCCAAAAGAAGTTCCAGGACTGTTATAGCTCAGATCTAGGAGTCCCTCCTATAAAGTAGAATAGGACAAACAGAAGTCATTGACTTCATGAAATAGCAAAACATATTAGAACAAAGATCAGAAGATTTAAAAATCAGAAGAAAATATAAGATATCTGCCATCAGAAACAGCTGACTTGAAAATTAAATAATTTTAAAATCATTAGAAATCCCTGAAAATCATGATTTAAAAACAAGTCTGAATCCTACATTTCGAAAATTATCATATATGAAAACTCTCTAGAACTATTACAACTAGAGAACGAAGTCAACATAGAAAGAATTCACTGAACACTGACTGAAAAGAACCCCAAAACAAGTTCTAGGACTGTCACAGCCCAGCTCTAGGAGTACTATGTTAAGAAAAAATACTGCCAACATCCTAAAAGAAACAGTTCAAGTTCCAAGGAATAACAATTAAGATTACACGGGACCTGGAAGCTTCTACCAAAAGTGAGAGGAGTTCTTGAAATACAATATTCTACAAGGTAAAATATATAGGCTTACCATCAAGAATAATTTGCCTTGCTAAGTTGGATATTATCCTTAATATGGGGGAAATGAACCTTAATTGGAATAAAGATAACAAGTATTTATGATGAAAACACCAAAAACGAAATCCTAATATTTAAAATATGAACACAAGACTTCAGAGAAACCAAGAAAGGCAAATCTGAGGAGCTCTATAGTAAGCTTCTGACATTCTAATAGGAAGAGAAGTTCCTTCAGAACCTTAATCCTTCAAAGGGCACTGAAGCAGTTAGATAAAAGACTGGTTCAGAGGGTGTTCAGGGAGGAAGTGGGAGGGGAGTGGACATCAAAGGAACCCCACTCTTATCTCAAGCGGACAAGGAAGGTTGAACATACACACAGAAACACATGTTTAGAGTAGAAAAATATCAGACTCAACAGAGAAGATACCAGGAATAGGAGGGGTGGTTAAAAGGGAGGGAAACGCACAAATTCTTTCTTCCACTTTGTGTCTTTGTGGTGACTGTCCCTGACACTGAGAATACACTCCCTCTTTACCCCGACCTCTTAAAATCTCCCATTTCCTTAAAAGCTCAGCTCATGCACCATCTCCTACAAGAAACCTTGTCTGATTCCCCTGTATAGAGTTATAATAATAATAGCCATTTATATAGTGCTTTAATATTCACAAGATGCTTTATAAATATCTCATTTAGTCTTCATGATAACCCTAGCAGGCAGCTTTTATTAGATTCCCCAATTTATAAACGAGGAAACTGAGGCAGACCGAAGTTAAGTCCAGGATCACACAACTCGGCTCTTTCTGACTCCAAGTCTAGGTCTCTATCCACTGTGCCATACAGAGGCTGTACTTTCCCCCAGTTAGCCTGAAATTTCCTAGTAGGTAGGAACAGTTTGACTCCATCCACTATAAACCCCAGATCTTTGTCCTGTGAGCTGCTGCTCATATTTGTGCAGCTTATTTTTTGAATCAAAGGCTGCAACTCTACATTCAAGTTAATCTATTCTTCTAACCTGTTGAAATCCTTTTGAATCTTGACTCAATCATCGAATATGCTAGTTTTACATTATTTACAATACATTGCACAAGGTAAAGCCTCCTGGCTTTATATTAGTTCCACATTTGGTAGGGAAGGAGTGCATTTAAGCCTTCGTTCAGGATTGACTGAAGAAACTATGGATATTTCTGGAAAAGAGAACCTATGGGGGACGGGTGTATCTGACGGGCTCTCATTGTTGGACAGATTAGGTTGTTCTGCTGGGCCCTGGGGAGCAGAACCAAAATGAGTGGGGGCCTGAGGGAAGAGAGGGATGTTGCAAAGAGGGCCAATTTAGCCTGGCCATTCTCTATCATTATAGTGAGTCATTCACAGAGAGTACACATTTGCCTGTCCAACAGTCCCAGGGTATGTTTGCCCATCGGGGAGGGTTCGCACCACAGGTCATACCTCGAGTCTGTGTAGAACCTTATATGAGAGAGGTTTCCTTAGGATGCCTAATTTCATTAGGATAGAAGCTCCTTGTGAGTATGGATTAGTGCATTCTTTGTATTGGTATCCTCATACTTAGCACAAGGCTTCCCACGCAGTAGGTGCTTAATAAATACTTTACAGAAACATTAAATATCTAATGGTTACCCAAATGGCATTTCTAAGTTCATTTCCTCCTGAGGGGAACTTCTGGGAGTATTTTCTGTATCCATCACGGGCTCCTGAGAATCCTTTTTAATATATACGTCTACATTTTTTGATGGGCAAAATAAGTAAAGACCGTCCTTTACCCATATGTTTTTGTTACCATGAGTAATTGTGAAATGAAGCCCCCTCCCCTCCCCTACAAAAGTGAAATTCTAGAAATTAGTATATTTGGAGATTTGCCAGAGTGGGTGAAGCTCTGAGGGCAGAGAGAGAAGAAGCCCCGGTGGGATCGGCCCCTGAGACCAAACTCGGGCTGAATGAACCCAGAGCTTTGAGGGGTGCTGGGTCACAGAGCCAGATAAGGGAAGGACAAACAAACAACAGAAACAGTCTCAGGCTTTGGCAGTAACCGAATGTAACCCATCATCTGATACATGAGTTTCTTTTACGACACTGAGTATCCAGTCTCTGTTTCATCACTTCCAAGGACGAGCAGCTCACTACTTCCCAAGGCCATCTCTCCCATCTTGGAGCGCTAGGAATTTTTTATATTGATCCTAACCACAGACATGATCTCGCTGAGGCTGAGGAAGGAGAACAAACCTCTCTTCCACTGAATCCAACAAATCCAACAAACAGCTTCCAGGGCTTACTGAACTTGGGACTGGGACTACTGAGATTCCTACTCTGAAGGAGCTTAGAATCTAAGGTAAGAGGAAATAAGATAATACCAAGTTAAATAATGAATAATAAATAGTAGCGAAAATAATATTGAAATAATAAATAAATAAGCCAGACAGAATAATACGCCCAGAAAGGGAGAGGCTCGACAGAAAGCAGCATGTGGGAAGCACTAAGGCTACGAGAAAGCAGAGAAAGGAGAGCTTCTTTTCACGGGGGTCAGGGATCAGGGAGGCTTCATGAAGAAGAGGCCAGGCCTGAAATCATTCTTGTGGCACCATAAGGTCGCGTTCAATTTTGGAACATGCAGCCAAGGAAAGCCCTTTGATCTCCCGTCCCCCGGGGCCTTATCTTATGAACCGAGATCAAGCACGCCCAGGTTCAAAACTTCAAATCTGTAAAATCCTTTCCAAACACCATCTCCTTGGATCCTCCCAACAGCATGGGAGGGAGGCAGGCTGATGATGACCCCTGTCTTTACAGACTAGGAAACTGAAGCCCCATGGGCACAGAATCAATCAATGTCTGAGGGCAGGACTCGAACTTAGGTCTTCGGTGCACTCACTCCCTGCTGCCTCCTTGGGAAAGGCTGGGGGCCATTGGGAAAGAAGGCTGTTCTCGGAGCTGTTGGGGAGTTACTCCCACTTCCCTAAGGGGCAGCATTCGTTCTTCCTGACCGGTCCTCTCGAGGACACTGCTTTGGCTCTGTGGGCCGGGAATACAAGGAGCTTGGAGGGCCTGAAAAATAAGGGGGGCAGCACCCCGAGATCGACTCATCATCTCAGTCTGATTCTTATTGCCTTCCAAACCTCTCTCTGTCCCAGACCCTTCTCCTCATTCTTACTTCCCTATTAAGTGGAAGACCTCTCTAAGCAGCTCTTAGCTGGACCACTTCAGGAACATCCTTACTCAAGGGTCTTCTTGCCTCTGGCTTCTCTTCCATCTAACAGATACTAACCTTCCTTCCTTTTCCCCTTCCCTCTTTCTTCCTTTTACTCCCTCCCTCCTTTCTCCTTGCCATTTGCACTTCTTGCCCAGCAGGGGGCATCAGACGGCCACTCGGCCAAGGCCAGCTGGCCCTGCGCAGGCTGGACACTAGCCCGGGTGCCCCACGGGTTTGGCTGGCTGCATTTCTCTCCAGGACCTTTCCCTTCCACTTCTCACCCAACAGGTTAAACTGTGGGCCAGTGGCTCCTCAGGTCTGGTTTGGTCTCCGTCTCTCTAGAGCTCTACCTGCAGGAGAGCCAAGTTCCCCGCTCTGCCATGCTCAGCTATGTGACCTTGGGCCCTGGGCTTCCTCGGAGTCTCCTTTAAAACTGGGGGTGGGACTCGGAGGCTTTCCCCTCTGCCCCTCCAGGTTCTTCTGGGCACTAGCAGACAGTAATTCTAGAGAGTGAGAAAGTCTCCTTTTTTCCTCAATAAAACTTAAGGGCGTGTTCAGAGCCTCCGACCTCTCCGGGTGGAAGTCTGGCCCTGGACTAGGGAAGCTAGTTTGGGCTCCTGACCACCCGCACCTCGAGAGCCAGGCCTGGGGACCTGGAACCTGCCTTCTCTCCTCCCGGCCTCCCCAACATCGCGGCACAAAGGGGCTCAGAGAGAAGGGAGCCTCCCTCTAGCACCTCCCCAGTCCCTCGAACAAAGCACCTCAGCCAGACCGCTTGCCTTCATGTGGAGAGGGGGCCTGAGAGCCTAGGCCCTCGGGGCAAAAACCCCTGGGTCTGGGAGGCAAGGGAGAGAGCCCTGCCCCCTTCACTGGCCCGATCCTGGCCTGGCCGCTCTCCTCCTCAGCTTGTGGGTGCTCTGAGAGAAGGGGGCGGGAGGGGGGGTCTGCGAGCGCTGAGGGTCCCTAGGGACGCCCCTCCCTCCCGGGGCACGGGCTGTCCCCGGCCTGCGACGTGTCCTTTTGATGTTCTAGTTCCCTCGATTTCACCTGCCTGGTAATGGGCCGGGGGTGGATGGGGAAGAGGGCACGCTGTGACTTACTCCTGCCCTCCCTAACCAGGAAGTCTCTGCCCACTCCATCCTGCCGCAAGGGTTGGGAACCCACCACAGAGCTGGCCCGCAGCCACTGCTGGGGAGCGAGGGCACCTGGGCCGCGCTGCTCCCCAGAGCGAGCGGCCTTTGCGCCGAGACCCCCGGGCGGGGCCTGACCCGTGGGGAGAGCCCAGCCTCTGTTCCATCCCAGCTGAGACTCAAGGAGGCCGTGGCCTTCCTCGGACTTCAGTCCGGCCTCAGCAAGGCCACTTCCCAAGGCTTCTCCTGCTGCCACTCAAGGAGCTTTCGGGGGACTCCCCGGGCGCTGAGCTGGGGACACACCTGGATGTGGGCGCTAAGAAGGGCGCCACACCCTTCTCTCTCCCCTTCCGGCTGTCCCGGAGCTCCACCACGTTTCAAGGGGCACTGACTGGGCTTTCTTTCTAGGGTTCGCGCCACTGTTCCCTGGAAAAGTCTCTCCCTTCTGGTCCTTCCTCTCCATTTTTGCCACTGCCGAGCCAGTCAAAGCCCTCATCTCTTTTCTTACCCTGCAGCTTCCATGACTGATTGCCTCCTCCCTAAGACACCTCCCACAGCCTTCCCTTCTCCAGGCCTCATTGTCTCTCAGCAGGGCCCCTGGCCACGCTGGTCCCATTTCCCAGCTGGTACCACCTCCCTGAGGAGGAGACCTGTGTCTGCTTCTGTGGCCCTGTGATCTCGTTCTCCACATCTCAGAATCGTGGGGCCTGAAGATTTGGAGAATGTATGACCTTTGTATAATTCTAGGGTCTGTGGCAGAGTAATGTCGGCCCCAGAATCGGGAAGGCCCGAGTTCAAATCTAACCTCAGACACTTACTAGTATGACTCTGGGCAAGTCACTTAGCCTTCTTCTGCCTCAGTTGCCCTATCTGTAAAATGGGGATAATAAAAGCACCTACCTCCTAAGGTTGCCATGAAGATCAAATGAGATAGTAAGTGTAAAAAGCACTTAGCATAGTGCTGGCAGATAGTAAGAGCTATATGGATGCAGCTATCACTGTTATGCAGAGAGGCCAAAAGGCCATGGGCAAGATCTGAAGACCCAGCTCTCTGCCTGTCAATCTATCCATCTGTTTGTTCATTCATCTACTCTTACATCCTTCTGTCCAATCATGGATTCTTGTCTCTCCATTCATTCATCCATCATCCATTCATCCATTTATCTGTCTATCCATTCATTCATCCATCCTATTTATCTATCTATCCATCCATCTATCCACCCTGTCTGTCCATTCATCTATCCATTCATTTGTCCATCCATCTGTCCACCCACCCACCCACCCACCTATCCATTCATTTGTCTGTTTGCCCATCCACCCATCCATGCATCTCTCTTAAGGACCCGTGTGCCGAGTCCTGTGCTGGGCCCTGAGGAAGAGAGAGAGCTCATATAAAGCTGACTTCCTGCCCACCTGGAGCTTAGATGCAGAGAGAGAGAGGAGCACAAAGAATTCAAATGCCCGATTCATTCACGGGAGTGCGTGAAACCCCAGGCCCCCTCTGGGAACGTGGGGAGCACCAGGGAGGCCGCGGAGTCCGCGCTCCCCCACGCGGGAGACTTTTCAGCAGAGGATTAAGTTAAGGGCAGATTGGCAGGGCTGTCAGTGGCTGGGGAGGAGCAGGATGGTGACCTTGCCCAGCCCACCTGCCCTCTCCCAGCCTCCAATTTAGCTTCTTTCCCAATAAAGCCTCTCCCCCTCACCGGGGAGTCTGCGCCCAGGCCGCATTCACCGAGACCGCCGCTCTGGGACCCCTCCCCCTTGCACAGCTGGCTATGGCTCAGCCGCATTCACCGAGACCACCGCTCTGGGACCCCTCCCCCTTGCACAGCTGGCTATGGCTCAGGACCCCCCCCCCCCCGGTTCTCCCCAGGCCGGTGCCCTGTGCCCATGCTGCAGTCGGGCCCCCACGAGGGCCCTGCCTGCCACCCGCATCAAGGACCGGCCTGGCCCCGGCCTAGCCATACTCAAAGCTGCTCGCCCTCCGCCCTCCGGGGGACCCCAGCTTTGCCCACTTGGCAAGTTCTCCCCAGAAGCAGGATTATCGCCCATGTTTTAAAGGGGATCTCAAAGAGGTTGGTCCCTAGCTCAGAGCCGCAGGTCCAGGCTCCCCACAGGACCCCCTGCCCCTTCTCGCTCGGCCGTCCCCAGAGCTCACCCTCCCCTCCCCGTCCCTCCCTCCCCCCTTCCCCATCCCCAGCAGACCCCTCGGGACGGAGACTCACCGCCAGTACTCCTCACTGGGGCTGGTCCTCGTCAGGGTGTGGTTGAGCAGATGGGAGAGGTTGAGGGGCCCGTGGGCTGGGTCCGAGCCGTTGGTGAAGTTGGCGGCGTCGAGGACCCCGGCGCAGTCCCGCGTGTTCCAGGGGTTGTTGCAGAAGGCCCAGGGGAGCACGGGGGTCATGGAGGAGAAGAAGTAGTAGAAGGCGATGCAGATGACCACGTTGTAGTAGATCCCGATGTAGGTGGACACGACCATCATGCCGTAGCCCACACCTGCGGGGCGGGCCGATGAGAGGCTGCGTGGCGGGCTGGGGGGCCCAGGGGCAGTGGGGGCCAAGCCCGGGGACAGGGAGGGGGCGCCCGACACTGCCCCAATCCTCACCTTTAAACATAGGGCTTATCCTCCAGACCCCCAGGCAGCCCTGGCTGGCAAACTGCCCAAAGGAGAGCTCCATGAAGAAAAGCGGGATCCCACAAAACACCAGCATGATGAAGTAGGGGAACATGAAAGCACCTGGGGAGGGGGGAGAGGCTGGCTCAGGGAGGGAGGCAGCCGGGCCCCCCAAGTCCCAAGGCAGAGGCCGATGCCCACAGCCCCCCTGGCACGGGCCGCAGCCCCTCCCTTCCCCACGGAAGCAGGGCCCAAGCAGCCGGGGGTGTGCTGGGGCTGGGCAAGCCTGGGAGCCAGACACGGGCGGATGCGCTCCTCTCCGCCCCCCTTCCCTAGTGTCTGTGCCAGGAGCTGGGGAGGTCTGTGCCCCGGGCAGAGGGGCATCTGTGCCAGGCTGTGGGGGAGGAGCCTGCACTCTGGGTGGGAAGCGGAAAGCCCCGGGCCCCAGGGAGCAGCGCCCACTGGTACCTCCCCCGTTGCGGTAGCAGAGATAAGGGAACCTCCAGACGTTGCCCAGCCCCACGGCATAGCCCACACTGGTCAGCACAAACTCAATCTGGTTGCCCCAGTTGCCCCGTTTGAGGTTCTTGTCCCGTTTGGCCACCTCACTGGGGACGGCACCATTCTGTGGAAAGAGGAGAGGGGCGGTCAGTAGGAAGCCGGGCTCGACCCTCTGCCAGCCACTCTGCTGCCCCTGTGCCCGCTGGCTGGCAGCTCCCAGAGGAGGCGGGGCCAGCCTCTCAGCCCAGCCCAGCCCAGGACCCCCCAGGCAGGCCCGCCCGACTCCTTGGGGTCCCCCGGGGCCTCCGTTCCCCCACGGCTCCCAGGGGCTGTGAGTGGTGAGCGGCTCAGTGTCATACCAAGCAGCCCTGCCGGGCTGGCAACAAAGGATCCTGTGTCCAGGGTGCGCGGCCCCCTCCCCGCCCCAGTCTATCGGCCGGCCTGCAGGCCTGCGGGCAGCACATCGCCAGGCTGAGCACGTGGACCAGCTGGGCACGCAGGAGGGGGCGGGCCCCTTCCTCTGCTTTGGGCTCCAGGGGCAGGACAACTCGGTCAAAGGCAAGCCGGGCAGGACGGCACAGCTGGGCGTAAGGGCCGGGGGCTGGTGGAGCCGCTCAGTGGCTACGGTGGAAGGCGGGATGAGCCAGCTGGCACAACAGGGCCTGGCCCATAGGCTGGGGATGGGCAGGGGTCCCTGGGGAGCAGGTTCCAGCCCAGGCTGGCCAGAGCCTGTCAATGATGTCAAAGGCAGGACGAGCAGGCTGCCACAGGGAGCATGAAGAGGGGCTGGGCTGGCGGGGAAACTGGGGCGACCAGAGACCGACTCACAGAAGTGAGGGAGGCCCTTGGGGAGGCAAAATCAAGCAGGGCCTCTGGACAGTTTGTGAGGGGGACATACAACTTCTAAAGAGAAGGCCATACCTGCAGGAGGGATGGTCTCTGGGGGAGAACCGTGACACTCTCTGGGAGGGAGACCATTTTTATATGGAGAATCTTGGAGGGTGGGAGACTTCTGGCAGGAGATTAGCCTGCTAGCACACTCTCTCTCCAGCCTTCGTTTCCCCCATTTACCGATTCATCCCCATAAAGATCTCATTTCTTCCCATCATTAAAAAAAGTCCCCCCGAATCAGGCCTTCCCCATGAGACTGGAGCCAAAGGCTCGGGTTCAAATTCTGCCTCTGAGACTTATTGCCTGTGTGGCTTTGGACAAGCTTCCACAGGCTTCAGTTTCTTTGTCTGGATAATGGGGTGGTTGAACTAGATTGCCTCTGAGGTGCTTCTGGCTCCAGAGCTAGGATCCTATGAACCCGTGCTTGCATGTAGTAAGCACCTAATAAATGCACGCTGACTGACTGATGAATCTCTCTCTCTTCCCTTTCTCAAATTCCTAGGGGGAAAATCTCCCGAGGCTGTTTATCTCCATTTCTTTATACCCCACTTACTCCGGAACCCCCGGCAATCTATCTTCTGAGTCCATGAACCAACTGACGTCGCTCTGTCCAAAGCTGCCAACAATCTTTAATTGCCAAATATAATCCCCTTTTCCAGTTCTCAAGGGGAAAAAATCCAGACTTATCAATAGCCATATGAAAAAAATCATTAATGAAGACATACAGATTAAGTACACCTGAGCGCAAACTAATCGGATCAGCAAGGATGTCAAAGATGGCGAGTGTCGAAGGGGCCGTGGGGAAATGGGCAGATCGATTCATTGCTGCTGGAGCTCTGGATCGGTCCAGCCCTTCCCGAACTATGTCCAAGGTACTACTAAAGTGTCCACCTCTCCTGACCAGAGAAACCACTCCCAGGTCTACACCCCAAAGAAATAAAACGGACCTCAGTGTACGAGACATGTTTGTGGCAATGCTTTTTGTGGAGGCAAAGAATTGGAAGCCGAGAAGATGCCATCATTTGAAGGATGGCTGAACAAATTATGGTGGCTGAATGTGATGAAGTTTTTGTTGCTGTGTCTGATTTTGTGATCCTATTTTGAGATTTACATGGCAAAAACAGAATGGTTTGCCAAATTCTCCATCTGATTTTACAAATGAGGAAACTGAGGCAAACAGTGTGAAGTAATTTGTCCAGGGTCACACAACTAGTGAGTGTCTGAGTCAGGATATGAACTCATGGGGAAAAAAAAAAGAACTTTTCTGATTCCAAGGCCAGTATTCTATCTATTGTGCCATCTAGATACTCCCATGAGATGGGATATTACTGTGCTATAAGAAATGATGAAGAGTATGGTTCCAGAGAAATTCGGGGAGACTTGGATGAAAGGATACAGAATCAAGCAAATAGAAACATGAGAACAAATTATAGAATGCCCCGTAAAAACGGGAAGTGTTGAAAGATCCTTTGATCAATGCAACAACCAAGTATAATGTCAAGGATGAAGCAGGTGGCTAGTAGCTTTCTGACAGAAAGGTGATGGGCTAATAAAATAGATGCTTGTTAAATGGAAAAAAACCCAAAACGCTGAATTTGATAATCTTGTCCGGGTCCTCAACCTTGACCTCCCAGTGATAGTTCCCACTATTGACTATGTCTTCTCCTGGATGCTCTTATTTCTCCTTCTTTTCATCTGGCTGGTCTTCATGCTCTCTGTCATCATCCTCACCTCCTATCTGAACTCGATCCCAAGAACCATGGGATCTCTTCTCTCTCCTTTACTTTCTTACTTGTGATCTCATCAGTCAGTCATCGAGCCTATACTAAACACTTGCATCGGGCACAAGTGCTGAAGATAAGAAGAAAGACAGAAACCAGGCCCTGCTCTCAAAATGTTCATCGTCTACAGGGGGAGACAACTTTCAAATAACTAAATACCAACAGCATAGATGGAGGGTAAATTGGAGATAACTAGGACCAGGATGGCACTAAAATGAGAGGAGGATTGGGAAAGGCTTCCTGCAAAAGGTACAGTTTTAGCTGAGGAAGCCAGGAGGCAGAGACCAGGTGGGAGAGAGACTAACAGGAATGAGGGAAATGCCTGGAGGCGGGAGAGGGATAGTCTTTTGGTAGGAACAGCCAGGACGACAATGTCAACTGGATCACAGAGTGATGGGCTGAGGACAGTAAGGAATGAGAAGCTGGAAAGGAAGGAAAGGGTCAAGTTAGGGGTAAGTTCCAAAAGCCAAACTGATTTTAAATGTAATCTCAGAGGAAATAGCTACTTGAGTTGACTGAATAGGGAAGGAGGCGATATCGTTAGGGCTGTGCTTTAGGAAAATCGATTTGATGTGTGGAAGCTGTGTGGAAGACAGACTTGGATGGGGAAAGACATGAGGCAGGGGACCCACCAGCAGGCGACTGCATAGTCCAGCTATGAAATTCATCATCCGGACCAGGCTGATAGCACTGTCAGAGGAGAGAAGGGGACGATATGAAAGATGCTAGAAAAGTCATATCGACCGGCTAATTCAACTGATTGGACGTGGGGGAGATAGAGAAAAGGAGGAATTGAACCTTGGTGACTTGGGGTGGATGGAACCTTAGGAGGATGATGGTGTCCTTAATAAGAACAGAAAAATTTGGGAAAGGGAAGGGTTTGGAGACGTCCATCAGGCATTTGGAGACTGGAGGTCGGTAGAGAAGTTAGGGCTGGATAAACAGATTTGAGGATCATCTGTATAGGACTGAATTCATGGGAGCTGATAAGGTCACCAAGAGAAATAAGATAGAAGGAGAGAAAAAAGCTCAGAGCAGAACCTTGGAGGTTTGTGAGAGTGACTTAACGAAGTAGATCTGACCACTGAGCAGTGGGCACATGGGTAGTAGAAGAACGAGAAGAAAACTGTCATAAAAACCTAGAGAAGAGAATAGTCAGAAGAAGAGCGTGATCAATAATGTCAAAGGCTATATCAGATTGCTTGCTGTCTTGGGGAGATAGGGAAAGGAAGAAGAAAAATTTGGAATACAAAGCCTTACAAGAATAAATGCTGAAAACTATCTTTACATGTATTTGGAAAATAAAATACTATTGAAATTAAAAAAAAAAAGAACTGAAGGCTTTCTTCAGTCAAAGGCTTTGGAGAAGTCAAGATGGAGGAAGAGCGAGAAGATTTAGTAATTGGGAAATCATTAGAAACTTTGGTAGTAGATAGAGCACCAAGTCTGGAGGAAGATCTGAGTTCAAATCAAATCACTTAGAAGTTGTGACGCCTGGGGCCAGTGATTTATCCCTATTTGCCTCAGTTTCCTCATCTGTAAAATGACCTGGGAAAGGACATGGCAAACCAGTGTCTGCCAAGAAAACCTTAAGTGGGGTCATGAAGAGTCAAGACACGGCTGAAAATAACTGAACAACTGCAACAGAAACTCCGGAGCGCAGTTTCGAACTGAATGATGAGGTCAAAAACCAGATTGTAGAGTTAAAAGAGTGAGGGAAGGAAGCAAAGACACATGTTGTAGAAGTACTGTCTCTTCATGAGAGACAGAAATGAAAGAGGAAATAGTGGGGGAAGTCATCTGAGTGGTGGGTGAGAAGTGGGGAGTCTTGGCCAATGGCCCACTTCTTTCAGTGAGATACGGAACAAGGCTTTCGACTGAAAAAGTGGGGATGAGGAAGCCCGAATTTTGAGGGGCGCCCCTCCTTAAGTGGGCCCTCCCCGCCTGAACTCTGGCAATAATCAGTCGCTCAGTCTCCTGCCTCAAGACCCCACTCCAATCGACTCCTAATTTGAGCTTCCTAAGACACAAGTCTTACCATGTCACTTTCCTACTCAATAAACTGCCTGTTACTTTTGAGATAAAACAAACTTCTAGCATCTCAATCCTTTCACAATCTGGCCCCAATCTGGTCTCTTTTTTATTACCTATGGTCACTCCCCTTGCTCTTTGCAGACGCAGAGTGCCCCTCCACCTCCCGGCTCTGCTGTTTTACCCAGGGGCCCCTAGAACCCCCCGCCCGGCCCTTCCGATCCCCAGTTTCCTTCAAGATTCAGCAAAGCCCTCCTTGAGTTCCTCTCCTAGCTCCCCACAAATTATCTTCCATCTAGTTTGTTCCCCTAGATAGAACAGAAGTTCCCCAAGTGCAGGGCAGGTTTTTTTAAAAATAAATTCCAGTGAATTGATTCCCTTCTGCTCCCCAGCGCCGAGAGGAGGCACCTCCTCCTCCTTAGCCACAGGGTCCTACTACAAGGCTGGCCGGGAGAGAGGGCAGCAAAGGGGGGCAGGGTGGCACCGGACCACGGCTCGTGTGCCAGCAGTGGGTAATCACATCAGAGCTGCCTGGCTGAGCACCCACGAGCCCGCCGCTCAGTTTAACAAGCAGCACACACACCAACGAGCCGTGTGCTAACCTGTCCAGTCAGGCGGGTGAGGGCACGAGGAGGGTCCTGGGAATAGGTATTTGGGGGGGCACGGATCTGGCAGGAGGTGACCTCTAATAAGAGAGGGTCCTGGAACCCCAGAGAAGGGATGTGGGGGGAGGGGTCACCCTCCCAGGGCCTCCCTGACAAGCAGCCACCCAGCCTCTGTTCCAGCACTTCCGCCTGTGGGCAACTCAGGACCCCCCACCCCCCCTTTCCCCAAGGCAGCCGTTTGGACAGCACTCATTGCCAGGAAGTTTTGGACCCTGGAAAAACTTCCAGCCTCCCACAGAACTAGCCATGTGCCAACCTCAAAGTGCTACCAGATCATGGGTTTCCATGCCCACCTCCCTGTGGTGTCCTGGCCAGGGCCCTGGGCTACTCCCCGGTGACCAAGATGTCAATCAAGGGAATGCTGAGGGAAGTGCCACCTGCAGCCTCGGCTTCCTCTCCAGCAAATGGGGAGAGAAGGCCCAAGTTCTCCCTCTCCGGCAAATGGGGAGAGAAGGCCCAAGTTCTCCCTCTCCGGCAAATGGGGAGAGAAGGCCCAAGTTCTCCCTCTCCGGCTAATGGGGAGAGAAGGCCCAAGTTCTCCCTCTCCGGCTAATGGGGAGAGAAGGCCCAAGTTCTCCCTCTCCGGCTAATGGGGAGAGAAGGCCCAAGTTCTCCCTCTCCGGCAAATGGGGAGAGAAGGCCCAAGTTCTCCCTCTCCGGCAAATGGGGAGAGAAGGCCCAAGTTCTCCCTCTCCGGCTAATGGGGAGAGAAGGCCCAAGTTCTCCCTCTCCGGCAAATGGGGAGAGAAGGCCCAAGTTCTCCCTCTCCGGCTAATGGGGAGAGAAGCCCAAGTTCTCCCTCTCGGCTAATGGGGAGAGAAGGCCCAAGTTCTCCCTCTCCGGCAAATGGGGAGAGAAGGCCCAAGTTCTCCCTCTCCGGCAAATGGGGAGAGAAGGCCCAAGTTCTCCCTCTCCGGTAAATGGGGAGAGAAGGCCCAAGTTCTCCCTCTCCGGCTAATGGGGAGAGAAGGCCCAAGTTCTCCCTCTCCGGCAAATGGGGAGAGAAGGCCCAAGTTCTCCCTCTCCGGCAAATGGGGAGAGAAGGCCCAAGTTCTCCCTCTCCGGTAAATGGGGAGAGAAGGCCCAAGTTCTCCCTCTCCGGCTAATGGGGAGAGAAGGCCCAAATTCTCCCTCTCCGGCAAATGCGGAGAGAAGGCCCAAGTTCTCCCTCTCCGGTAAATGGGGAGAGAAGGCCCAAGTTCTCCCTCTCCGGTAAATGGGGAGAGAAGGCCCAAGTTCTCCCTCTCTGGTAAATGGGGAGAGAAGGCCCAAGTTCTCCCTCTCCGGCAAATGGGGAGAGAAGGCCCAAGTTCTCCCTCTCCGGCTAATGGGGAGAGAAGGCCCAAGTTCTCCCTCTCCGGCTAATGGGGAGAGAAGGCCCAAGTTCTCCCTCTCCGGTAAATGGGGAGAGAAGGCCCAAGTTTTCCCTCTCCGGCTAATGGGGAGAGAAGGCCCAAGTTCTCCCTCTCCGGTAAATGGGGAGAGAAGGCCCAAGTTCTCCCTCGGTCAGGGGCGTCTTTATCGTCATCCTCCTCCCCTGTACAGCCTCCTCTGGGGCCCCCAAAGAGCCTCTAACACTGTCCCCCCAGACTATACTTGTTTCCTTTGGAGCCTTTCCTTACTGCCTCAGTGTGTCCCTTGCCATAAGGTTGGAGAAAACACTGGAGGGGCCTCTTTGGGGGTGGGATTGGAGGCCGAGGCCCTTGTTGAGGTCTGGGCCCAGAGGAGCCGGAGAAGGGCTCCTGCTGGACAACACGGCCAAGGCTGGCCGCCCACACTGTCCCGTGTACTCTTCTTCCCTGCCTCCCTCCCTCCCAAAGGTCTCCACACGCCCCCTTTTCTCCTCAGGACATCCCCTTCATTTTAACAGCTGCCTCTCTGTGGGCTCCTAGCTGCCTGTCTCTGGAAATTGTTTGGCTCGGCCCTCTCTCGGCAGGTTCCTAAAACTTGCAGCTAGAAAAATGTGGCGGGCCTCTTTATTCACCAATATTTCCTCGGCCCTCACCCAACCAACCCAGGAGAGATTCTGGAGACAAAGGACGCCCCTGCCTCCTTTTAATGTCCCTGCCAGGACGTTTAATTAATCAGCTGGCCAATCAATCTGTCAGCATAAGCCCAAGGCTGGGCCCTGAGATACCTCCATAAAAATCCTGCCCTGTAGGAGTTGCTAAATGCCCCAGGCCGACTCAGAGCCCTCGGGCTCCTACCTGGGACGGGGCCTTTGCCCAGAACTGCTCGATGGCTGAGCGAATTCTGAGCTGGCCCCGTGGCCCGGTCCCTGGGATTCAGAACAGCACCAGCATGAGGAGGAAGGGCCCCCAAGTTACAGAAGGGGAAACTGAGGCCCAGAGCATTTCCCCATTCTCCTCCTCGCCCTCCCTGAACCCTTCCTGGGAATGAGGTTGCTCAGTTTCCAGGGCAAAATCACCAAGATGGTTTCCTAAGAATTTGCAGTCTGTTCTCTCCCTACCCCCAAACCAAAGGGTTAGATTGGGGTCCTCAAACTTTTTAAATAGGGGGCCAGTTCCCTGTCCCTCAGACTGTTGGAGGGCCGGACTATAGTAAAAACAAAAGCTTTGTTTTGTGGGCCTTTAAATAAAGAAACTCCATAGCCCTGGGTGAGGGAATAATCGTCCTCAGCTGCCGCATCTGGCCCGGGTGTAGTTTGAGCACCCCTGTGTAGAATATTCCACTGTATAATTGTCTGTCTGTCTGTGTGTGTGTGTGTGTGTGTGTCTTGGGGGAATTAGAAATTCTCTATGGGCAGGAAATGTCTTGCTTGTTTGTCCACTATCCCTAGCACCTAAAAGTGCTTTTTATGCACACAGTAGGTCTTGGAAATTAACTGAATTTCCCCCAAATCACGCTGCTGCTCCGAATAGCCCCCACAGAAGGGCCTTTCCCATCGGTTCCCAGAACCCGTCTGAGCTGGCTCCCGCACACCCCAAGATCTTGGGGAGTCCCTAATAACTCTGAGACTCTGATTCTGTGTGTTTTCCATTCATTGACCAGTTTCTGACCTGAACAGAGGATGCTCTGCCACTTTGGGAGCCCCAGTGGGGTGAGCCCTGGGCAGTGAGTCCTGGCTCCAGGGGGCCCAGCGGTGGGAAAAGCTTTTTAAGCCTCAGTTTCCTCCTCTAGGGAGGGAGACTGACTTGCCTGCTCCGAGTCAGGGCTGCTTTGAGGCAGGCGCTGGGCAAACTGGGCAGACCCCATCAATCTCTGCCCTTTGGCCCGGGGGAAGGGCTCCCTCCTCCCTCCCTTGAATGGCAAGGAAGGGTTCTTGGAGCTCCCCTGCCCGGCCGGACGTGCACTTCTTGATGACTCTCCAGCTCATGAGATGGAGTCACATCCAAGACAAACTTTACAACAGAGAGAGGGCAGGACCCCACATCGCTTCCTTCCCCACAGCTCCATCCGGGATGCTGGCAATTTTCTCTGCCCGGGAAGGGGGACCCCAGACACGGAACTCTTTCCCATCCGCCATCTCGAGGGGTCCTGCCTCCTACCACTTGTTTTCCTGGGGTCCTGACTCCCGCCTCCACAGATGGTCATAGTCATCCCTCCTCTGTCATGTTCCCCCCTCCACAAGCTGGGCCATCATGGTGGGGGCAGGGGAAGCGCAGACCCTCATCCCGCAAAGTCCTGGCTGAGACCCCCAGCGAAGTTAGCGGGATCCCACTGCCCTGCTCGTGGAGCTGGCGGTGGGACTGGTGGGGCCCGGGGCAGCCCCTTGCACCCTGTGCCAGCTCACGGGCAACTTGGGTCCCTAAATCGGCTCCTTCTCCATTTCCTCTCAGAGCTCTGTTGACAAGGACAGAGGCCCCAAAGACCCAATAGAGCAAACAAAAGGCTGCCCTCCCTTCCCCCTCCAGGAGTGCCAGCCAGTGCCATGACAGGCCAGGCCCTGGGCACTGTGGGAACCCAGCCGGAGAAGCCTGAGAAGGTACCACATCCCACTCCTAATTCAGCCCTTGACGGGGAAGGCGCTCAGGATGTCTGGGATACCTTCCTGCGGGGGGAAGCCAGCTGTGCCCGCTCAGGGACACCTGGGGCCACTTCCTAGGGCTTGAGGTAGGGACCAGAACCTTTCCGGGGCGCTCTAATTCCTGCGTCCTCTCCCAAAGACACGGCCCCCCCGAATCTCCTCCCTCCACCACTCCTGACTGTTTCCTGAAAGTGACCCCGACTCTCCCATTATTGGCCCCCGCCCCACACGCAGAGGAGAGGAAGTTTGTGGAATCCCCTCACTCTCACTAGCCACATCTCGCTGGGCATTAGAGCCCCTGCCCGGACCCCAGAAACCAGCACCGGGCGACTCCTCCTGGAGCACTTCTCTCCCGGAGGAACTACGTTAGTGGGAGGTCATCTCCCGTCTCCCCAAATATCCCCCGGAGACTCTCGCCACCCCCACTCCCCACCGCCACTGAATTTGTGGGCACCACATTGGTGCCCTCACCCCCTCCCCACAGGAGTAACTGCCGTGGCCCAGACAATGAGGCTGTATTGATTAGTCCAATTCCTGGGCACCTCCGGCCCGTCTCCCCGGGAGCCAGGACAATGCCCCTTTGATACACAGAGCAGATTCTCAGCAGGTCCCTGGGCAGGGGGAGCCCTCGCAGCCCCCCCTCCCCTATTCACCCCCCACATGCACTCACACACACACAAACCACCTCTTCTCTCACTCTTAGCCGAGTTGCGACTTTCTGGGTCAGTTCTATCGGCGGCACTCTCCCCGTGCCTGCCCCCTCCGAGTCATTCATCCCCTCACCCCCGGCCCCCCCAAGCCCGCGGGACGCCTGGCCAGCTGGGACCAGGAAGGGGGACGGTGGCTGACCTGTTCCGGGGAGAAGGGAGCCCCCTGACCGACACGGGCCTCCGCCATCCTGGGACGAGCAGTGGGGAGCTCGGGCGGCGCAGTCCGAGACTCATTCACACCTCTGCCAGCTCAGCCCTCCCGCCTCCCTGGTACTCCCTCTGCCGCGCTTGGCCAACGTCAGAATTACTTTCACCTCATCTCCTCCCGAGCTCTGCCTTCTCCAGCATCCCCCCCAGCCCCCCCTCCAGTCCCCATGCAGCCCGGACGACTCAGAGCAGCCTCTGGTATACTTCTCCTCGTTTCCCAGCGAGTTCTTGGAACAAAAAACATACAAGTGCACACTCCCGCAGAGGCTCCACCACCCTCCCAAGACCCCAGCCCAACAGGGGGCAGCAAGACCCTGGGAGGGACTGGGGCCAGGCGAGGGGCCCCTCCAGTCCTTCAGGGGACCAGGAGGAAAGGCCCTGGGAGGGACTGGGGCCAGGCCGAGGGGTCCCTCCAGTCCTTCGGGGGGACCAGGAGGAAAGGCCCTGGGAGGGACTGGGGCCAGGCCGAGGGGTCCCTCCAGTCCTTCGGGGGGACCAGGAGGAAAGGCCCTGGGAGGGACTGGGGCCAGGCCGAGGGGTCCCTCCAGTCCTTCGGGGGGACCAGGAGGAAAGGCCCTGGGAGGGACTGGGGCCAGGCCGAGGGGTCCCTCCAGTCCCACAGGGGGGACCAGGAGGAAAGGCCGTGGGAGGGACTGGGGCCAGGCTGAGGGGTCCCTCCAGTCCCACAGGGGGGACCAGGAGGAAAGGCCGTGGGAGGGACTGGGGCCAGGCTGAGGGGCCCCTCCAGTCCTTCGGGGGGACCAGGAGGAAAGGCCCTGGGAGGGACTGGAGCCAGGCCGAGGGGCCCCTCTAGTCCCTCAGGGGGGACCAGGAGGAAACTGAGGGACCAGAAGGAAAGGTCCTGGGAGGGACTGGGGCCAGGCCGAGGGGTCCCTCCAGTCCTTCGGGGGGACCAGGAGGAAAGGCCCTGGGAGGGACTGGGGCCAGGCCGAGGGGTCCCTCCAGTCCCACAGGGGGGACCAGGAGGAAAGGCCGTGGGAGGGACTGGGGCCAGGCCGAGGGGTCCCTCCAGTCCCACAGGGGGGACCAGGAGGAAAGGCCGTGGGAGGGACTGGGGCCAGGCTGAGGGGCCCTTCCAGTCCTTCGGGGGGACCAGGAGGAAAGGCCCTGGGAGGGACTGGGGCCAGGCCGAGGGGCCCCTCTAGTCCCTCAGGGGGGACCAGGAGGAAACTGAGGGACCAGAAGGAAAGGTCCTGGGAGGGACTGGGGCCAGGCCGAGGGGCCCCTCCAGTCCCGCAGGGGGGACTAGGAGGAAAGGCCCTGGTCCCCAAGGATCAGGGGCTGGTACCAGCCCCCCACCCCTCAACCCCATGCTGACCCAGAGCTGAGAGGGCCCTTCAAGGCCATCTCATATGACTTCTTATTTATAGATGTGGAAACTGAGGCTCCATGAGCAGCATCCCCAAGGCCCCACAGCCATGAAGGGGGGAGCCAAGCGCTGTGGGGCTGGCCGTCCGGTGTCGAGTCCGGGGCTCTTTCTGCTCTCAGGGAGGGCCCAGAATGTCCGCACCGACCTGTGGGCACTGATGGGCACCTCGCTCCCTGCCCCCTGGTGAGACACAGCCACTTTTCAGTCCCGGACAGAAGGCTGGTCAGCCAGAAGCAGAACTTCCGGCTCCCTCTGGTCCCAGTGCAAGTCTGGGGGACAACGACCGGCACGCTTTATCAGCCGGGCAGGAAGGAAGACGTTCGTCCTCCCAAAGGTCGGAAAGCCTTTTCCTCGGAAATTCAGATTGGAAAGCTGGGCCCCAGAGTCTTGAGGATGTGACTCTAATTCAGGAGCGTGTCCCCCGCCCCAGGTGCCTCCCGGGGCCAGAGTGCCCAGTCCCTGAGGCGGGCGGGGGGGGGGGGTGTTCATTGATTCCCCAGCCCTCTCCTGGGTCAGGCTCGTTCTTGCTTCCGGCCCCTGGCGTGCTCACTGACTTCAGGAAGGGCCAGTCACCCATGAGGTCCAGGGTAGGCGCTGGGTTCTGGCTGCCCTGGCCTGGGCGAGGTGCCCAGAACACACAGCCCTAGCCCGGGGACAGGAGGCGGCAGCGGCCCAGCTGGGCACTGGCCTTAATGAGGCCTCATTAGTGGAATCCAGCTGCTCCCAGGCCCACTTTCCTAAGCAGACTCTCCCACTTCCCTTCCATTGTGACCCCTGGCCCCACCGTATCAGGACTGCCACCATGCCAGGGGAGCTGGAGCCCGAGGCCCTGGGGGCCCGGCCCGGCCTGGCCTGGGGGGACAGGAACTCGGGGGCTGCCCTCGGAGAAAAGCCGGCTGCCCAGCAGCCCAGGGAGGGCCTGGCAGGGGGAGGGGAGAGGACCGCAAAGGGATCTGTGGGACGGATGGCCGTCTCGGGGACCCTGGGCTTCTTCCTCTCTGCCCCTCATTCACTGGGGCACTAGTCCTACCTCTCACCCAGGCTCACCGCCTGCTGGGCTGGGGGCCAGCTGGAACGGCCCGTGGCCACATTTCTGGGGCTATTTAAGTCCCTCGGCCTGGCCCACCTGCCCCTCCCCACGGGCCGGGCTCTCACACCTCCCTGGGTCCCTCCAGAGGGCAGCCAGAGCCAGTGGCTCTCCAGGGCCCCAGAGGACCTCTGGGGGGGGGGGAGGGAGGGAGAGGGAGAAAACCAGCAATTAGGTGCCTGGGCCCGGGAGGGAGCCTGGCTGTCCAGGTCTGGGTGTCCGGCTGTCCGGGCCCAGGAGGGAGCCTGGCTGTCTGGGCCGGGAGGGAGCCGGCTGTCCGGGCCTGGGTGTCCGGCTGTCCGGCCCAGGAGGGAGCCTGGCTGTCTGGGCCGGGAGGGAGCCCGGTTGTCCGGGCCCGGGAGGGAGCCCGGCTGTCCGGGCCCGGGTGTCCGGCTGTCCGGGCCTGGGTGTCCGGCTGTCCGGGCCCAGGAGGGAGCCTGGCTGTCTGGGCCGGGAGGGAGCCCGGCTGTCCGGGCCTGGGTGTCCGGCTGTCCGGGCCCAGGAGGGAGCCCGGCTGTCCGGGCCTGGGTGTCTGGCTGTCCGGGCCCAGGAGGGAGCCTGGCTGTCTGGGCCGGGAGGGAGCCCAGTTGTCCGGGCCTGGGAGGGAGCCCGGCTGTCCGGGCCTGGGTGTCCGGCTGTCCGGGCCCAGGAGGGAGCCTGGCTGTCTGGGCCGGGAGGGAGCCCGGCTGTCCGGGCCTGGGTGTCCGGCTGTCCGGGCCCAGGAGGGAGCCTGGCTGTCTGGGCCGGGAGGGAGCCCGGTTGTCCGGGCCCGGGAGGGAGCCCGGCTGTCCGGGCCCGGGTGTCTGGCTGTCCGGGCCTGGGTGTCCGGCTGTCCGGGCCCAGGAGGGAGCCTGGCTGTCTGGGCCGGGAGGGAGCCCGGCTGTCCGGGCCTGGGTGTCCGGCTGTCCGGGCCCAGGAGGGAGCCCGGCTGTCCGGGCCTGGGTGTCTGGCTGTCCGGGCCCAGGAGGGAGCCTGGCTGTCTGGGCCGGGAGGGAGCCCAGTTGTCCGGGCCTGGGAGGGAGCCCGGCTGTCCGGGCCTGGGTGTCCGGCTGTCCGGGCCCAGGAGGGAGCCTGGCTGTCTGGGCCGGGAGGGAGCCCGGCTGTCCGGGCCTGGGAGTCCGGTTGTCCGGGCCCGGGAGGGAGCCCGGTTGTCCGGGCCGGGAGGGAGCCCGGCTGTCCGGGCCCGGCCCTTCTGAGCTGCACATGGGCCCCAGGCTGGGGCAGCACTGCTCCGAAATCCCCCATGGTCTAACCCCGGGGAGGAAAGGGAATTCAAATCCCCCACGTCTGCCGGTTTGGGCGGGAGACGTGCTTGGTGGTAGCCAGGAGGGGGTGAGTGCTGGGTGGGGGAGGGATATGCTTTGGGGACCAGAACACAGGGCCCCAGAGCCTATTTTCTGCTCAGCCACGAGCCCCTGCTTCCCAGAAGCCACTGTGGGGACTCAGCCCCCAGTCTGCTCTCCAAGCACCCCCTGCCTTTCCCCACTGTGGAATGGACGCAGAGAAGGCCGGCCCCTCGGTCACTTGTCTGGGCCCAGAGAACACGTCTCTCCTTGAGCCCCCTTCTCCCTGCCCCTGGAGGCTCGCAGCCCCAGGGCTCCCTGGGAAAGAGTGTCACTGGGCTCTCAGCAGCCCCCTCCGTTCTGACTCAGCCTAACCCACTGCATCTGCCCCCAACTCGTCCAGCTGCTCCCCTTGCCTGGAGGCTCCATGGCCAGCTGGCCTCTCGGGAGCCCATGTCCTGGGAGCCACTGAGGCGTGAGCGAGGCAGCCGAGCCAGCCTGGCAGAGCCCATCTGGGCTGGGAGGGATGGGGAGGGGGGCACGTGGGATCCAGGCCCAGGCACATGCTCCAGAGCTGCCATTCTCACCATCCCCCTGCCTCCGCGGGAGAGTCCCGGACCCCTGGACACTTGGGAGGCGTCCGCGCCTGGGCTGCCAGGGACCGCCTCCCCCCCCCATCCCTCCTGCGGCCGTCAGCGTCTCCCTGCCATCACGGCACAGGAAGGACTTCTCAGCCCACAAGTCGGGGAGCCAAGGGTCCCAGATCCGCGTCCGAGGTCCCCTCCCGGGGACCATGCAGGAAAGAGCCCGGCAGATCTGGCTGCCTCAGCCCGGGCTGAGGGACCGACTGTTGCTCTCCTCTTCCCACATGGAGGAGAATCAGCTGCTGGAGAGGCAGCCTGCAGGGGAGCTCCCTCTCCCCCCAGTCATTTGGCGTGGCTCCAGCTGCTGAGGGGAGACGGTCTCCCTTGGGGAGTGGCTGTGAGACAGCCCCCAGACCCACTGGCTAGTGCTATGGAGTGCAGCAGGGGGAAGCTGGGAGACCGGGGGCGGGGGGCTCTCCCTGCCAGAGAAGGCAGAGACCTGGGGCAGAAGGGGCCGCTGGCTTGGGCTCCGAGGCTGGCTGCCAAGTTCTGCGCTGAGACTGCACAAACTCGAGAGGAAGGACAGCTCCTCAGGTCCAAAATGGGAAGCCTGAGAACAGAGGTTTGCCCAGGATCCTCAGAGGGACGCAGTCCAAGACAGGATTAGAATCTCAGAGGCACCCAGCGGGACCTCCCGTCCCTGGGATTCAGGCTCTACAGGGAGCCCAGCTGTGGGAGGGCAGAGGGCAGAAGCCAGGCCCTCGCTGCTAACTTGGGCACAGAGAGGCGCTTTGGGAACGGGATTCCGAGCAGCCGCAGACTGAAAAGAGCCAGGAGGGAGCCCAGGGCCTGGGCCTGCTGCAGGGGCCTGGCACAGGGGCCCAGCCTCTGCCCCACTTCCCCGGATCACATTCTGGGGGCCGCTCTGGAGCTCCCCCCCTCCCCGGTCAGCGCCCAGACCCCCACGGGCAGGCAGCGGAGCTTCCCCCCCGGTCTCAGACGCCCTCACGTGGCATGGTCGGGATGGGCCGGGCTCTCACCAAGCGGCCACTCTTGATTTTGGGGGCAGCCTCAGATCTGCCCTGAGTTAAACTGTATCCTTCCCACCCAAGATCAATCTTTAACCGGCTGGGAAAGCAACAGAAGAAACAAATACTGAGGAGAAGGGGAGGGAGAGTGTTTGCAGAGGCCTCCATACTCTACCTGGGTCTGATGCCCAGAATGGCCGGAGAGAAACAGCCCCACAGCCTCATGGGATGTGCTCTGGGTGGGGGGGGAAGGGAGGGCGCACCCACAGGACTGGTCCCATCTGCTGTCCGCTCCTTCCCTCCCTGGGTGCTGCCCCTTCCCATCCGGCCCTGAGAACACTCTTCCTCCCGGGACCCTGACAGTCCAGGTCCACTTCAGGGCTCGGGCAGTGACCCCTCAGACAGGCCCAAAGGAGGCTCGCAGAGGGACCCGTTCTGCTGCCCCGGGCTAACTTTCTGTCAGAGGAGACTGGGAGAGAGACCAAAAGCCAGGCATCCACTCACTGCTGGAGCCCTTCCCTGCTGGCCCAGCCGGGCCTCGAGACCCGCTCGGGAAGGGCCTGACTCCTCTGCTGGGTGCTCGTGGCATTCCAGACCAGAAACACCCAGGAGGAGGGAAGGCGGAGCTGCCAGCTCGCTCCTTGGTCGGCAGCCACGTACTCACCTGCATCCCTTTGACATTCTTGGCCATGGCGGCCCCAGAGAGTCAGGCTGCCGTGGGTGTGGGCCTCTGGAGTCCCGGGCAGCACTCCTGGTCTTGGGGTCCAGCTCTATTCAGTCTTGGGGTCCAGCTCTGTTTAGGCCACTGGCTTCAAGAGCTGAAGGCAAAGCACAAAAGGGCAGAGGGCAGTGAGTGCCTGGGCTGCCTCAAGGGAGGGAGCAGGATGGGCTTGGGGCCTGGGGCCTGGAAAGCCTTGTCAGTTGGGCTTTGGGGTGGAACAGAGGAGCAGGACATTACGCCCACTCGGGCTAGCAGTTCCCATCTCCCCCAGCCTGGAAGCACACCTTGCTCCTTCGTGCCCCACCCCACCCCCTGGCAGGGCATCTCTTCCCCTCCTGATCCCAGGAACCAGGGCCATCAGAGGTGCAGGGAGCTCAGGGGCCATCTCTCAGACCCATGGGCCCTTTCCTCTCAGTGGATAATGGGATATTTTTGACTCTCCAGATGCCCAGTTCTCTGAGAGATTTTTTTTAGCACAACACGCACACGCACACACACACGCACACACACACACACACACACACACACACACACACACACACATATACCAGCCCACAAAAACCAGACCTGGGCTTATGGCCAAATCCTTTATTGGTGGCCTGGATCGCTGTTAATTCTTCCCCTTAGGGGAGATGTAGCTCAGACCAGCAGCCCCTTCCCTTCCTCCGCTCTCCCTCTGCCCAGGGTTGCCTAGCTGTGGGCTCTGGTCTGATCTGGGCCCTCCTCTGCCCGGCACTTCCAGGGCCCTCCATGTCCCACCTGCCAAAGGGGAAGGTCATTGGAACTATGGCTGAGAGGGGGTGGCAGCAGCGTCTTTCCCTTCGGTGTCCAAGACCCCCGGGGACGCTGCCCTGCCTTGGGCTAAGCCTGGGAAACGGGAGAGGTGAGCCTGAAGAGTGATGGCGGAGGACACAAGGAAGGCCGAGGACACCAGAGAGGGAGGACTGAAGGTCCCAGACCCATGGATTTAGAGTTGGAAGAGACCTTAAGAGGGCGAGAAGTCTGATCCTCATATATATTTTTTTGGTTTGTTTCTAAACAGGAACCAGAGGTCAATTGACTTCTCTGTAAATTGTAAATGAGTGTGTGTCTGCTTAGGCTTTCCTGATCCCGTCGCAGCCTCCAGCCCTTTACTGCCCTGGTGTGGCCGCCCCGAGCCTTTAAGCCTGGGGTGTGATAAAGTCACCCCAGGGGCTGTAGGGAACCAGCTGCAAGCAAGTGCCTATGTAGGTTGGGCCCGTCCCAGATTCCAGGAGGCCCTGCTCTTGGGGGAAGAAAATACTCCCGTTTCTTCGGGCTGGAGGGCTTGGGCCTTCCACCAGGGGAGATCCCTCCTGGATTCCCCGGGGCTCGGTACAGGGTCTCTGGGTACTTGCAGTCACCCTTGCCCAGGGCAACGGGCAGCTTCCTCTCAGGCCCTCCAGACCATGCGGGAAAGAGGAGAACCTGATTTTCCTAAATGCAAATGCATCTTGTCCTTCCTCTGGCCGTTAGCTCAGTCCCGACGCTGCCACCTCCACCCCAGGCATTTGGCATGGGAAGGGAAGAAGAGGCCCTTGCCCGGGCGTTCCTCCTGCCTCCCGACCTCTGAGCTTCCCAGCTCCCATCTCTTCTGGGCCGAGATGGCACAGGAGGCCAGGGTCTTCCCAGCCCGACCCCCAGGGACAGCCTGCTTCCTCAAGGCCTCTAGGTCGCCTCCCTCAGTTTCCCTACCTGGAGGTCTGCTGGGTGGCTGCTCTGTGGGGGGGGAAGGCGGCCAGAGTGGGCGTGCCGGCGCCCCCTGGCCTGCTCACCATCGCCGCCCCTGCCCGGCCGCCTCTGCTGCCGCTGCTTCTGCCGCAGCCGTGCAGACCCCGCAGCCCCCCTTTGTCTGTCCTCCCTGGTCCCGCGCCTTCGCTCCCCACCCCCCACCCCCGTCCCCGTCTCATCCCCCAGCCTCTCATCGGCTTTAGGCCTTCTCCGGGGGGCCAGCCTGGGCTGGGCTTTGGGAACGGGGGGCTGGGGGTGGAGACGAGCAAGCTCCCCGGCCCAGGAGGTCAGGGAAAGGGGTTGCGGCGCCTTTAAGGGTTGACAAGCAGAGGGGCGCGGCCTTCTTGGACAGTGCAGGCTGGCTCCGGAAAGGGGGGGAAGTAGGGGCATCGGGGAGGGGGGCCGCAGGGCCGCTCGGAAGGGGGCTCCCAGCGCCTCCGTTCTGGGGGGCGGGGCGCTGGCCCTTTAAATGCGGCGCGGGGGAGCCGGGGTTACATCAGCCGCCACGTGTGGGCCTCCTCAGCTGGAGTGGGAGCGGCGGCCGGCCCCGCCTCCGGCACATGCCGTGGAAAAGTACCGGGCCGCCGCTGCTCCGCCCACCCTAGGTCCGCTCCGCCCCGCCCCAGCCCGAGGGGGAGACCAGGAGGGAGGGAAGGGCGGGGAGATTGGGAGGGAGGGGCGGGGCTCGGGAGGCTCCCCGCCCTCACCTGTGGCAGCTCCGAGAAGCTCCAGCCCTGACACCCAGACTCTGGCCCTGGCCCTGACCCCAGCCCCGACCCTGACCTGGCCCCGGCCCTGGGCCTGACCCTGACTGACTGATCCCGCCCTTCAAATGTCCCTCCGCCCGTCCATCCCAAAGAAATGCCTCTTGAAGAATATCGAGCTAGTGGCTGCGGCGGGGGCCAGGGGGAGTCCACAGTCCCCCGGGCAAGAGGAGGTTGGCAGAGAGATCCGGGCAGCTGGATGCCAGAGCGGGTCCTAGTCCCGAGGCCGGGCTGCACTGGGCGAGGGCGACGCAGGGCGCCCGACCCGTGGCGAGGCGAAGTGACCCCGATAGAGCTCGCGCGGACACACACGCAAACACTCACACACTCACACACATTTTCGGAGAGGGCGAGAGTCCCCCCACCCGCTGCCAGCCTCCAGCCTGCCCCTTCCGACTCCAGAGATGCCCAAGAGTAAACGGTAGCCGGCGCCGGCGCGGAAAATGGCAAGAGCAAGCTGCTCCCTCCCCCGGCTACCTTGGTGACGGGCACTGCGTGGGGACACACAGACACACACAGACACACACAGCGACACACAGGCACGCACGCACGCGCACACACGCGGACATTCGCATACACTCGCACACAGAGCCACAACGGGCTGGGAGGCGCACAGCTTCCCACTGAGACCCACATTCTGGGCACCCAACATCCTCCACACACACGCCGGGTTGCAGGCGGGGACGCACACACCCGCGCACACGCAGCCCGGGCGGGGGGCGGCGTGGGCAGGGAGCACCGATACCCTCATTCCCACGCCACCGAGAGAACCCGGTACGCACGCCTCAGGACCCCGCGGCAGCGGCAGCTCATACGGCCGGTGCAGGCGGAGATACACACACACACACACACAACCCAGGAAGACACAACCCAGAAAGACAGGCACAGATGCCAGTCTCGGGCACGGACAGGCAGAGCCCCAGACGCCGGGACGGCCAACGCGCGCGCGCGCGCGCGCTCGTACACACACACACACACACACACACACACACACACACACACACACCGCAGCTTCCCTCGAACACTTCATCTCCCTTTACCATGGTCCTTCGTCCTTGTCCCTCCTCGCTCGAGCCCCGAGACCCGCCGGCCGCGGCTGTCCAGGTGGATTTCTTAAAGGGAAAGTTGCATCAGCCTGGCCCGAGCGGAGGCTGCCGTGTTCGTCTCCCCGACTGCTCTGCTCCGAGGCTTCTCCCGAGCTTGTTGTGTTTTGTGTGTTGGGGGGAGGGAGGGAGGCGGGGGCCCGGAGTTTGGTGCAAGTTTGGAGAACCGAGACGGCTCCGGGGCCCCAGCCAAGCCCCTCCCCCGCGCAGCTCCCCGGCCCGCCCCCCTAACCCATCCCTTTCCCCCCCCTCCTGCCCCCGCCGCCCGTCCGTCTGTCTCCCCCAGGCTCCTCCTCCCAAGGAATAAGGTTACCAGCCTCCACCGCCGCCCTTCGGGGCTTGGGCGTCCAGACGATTGATCCTTCCCCAAGTGCCTCTGGGAGTTGGCCATGGAGTCCCAGGCTTTACCCCCTCCGATTTAGCAGTCAGGGCTGGGGCGCTGCCTGTGTTCCACTCCCAGAGGCCCGGGACCCGGAGTGTGGAGAAGCCAGCAGCTAGCTCCCATTGGGCCTAGCTGGCGGGAAGGGGGCAGCCCTGTTGAGCCGCTCCGTTTTCTCCTTCCCCTCCTCCGCAAAGCAACTGGGGTTTCTTTGGCCAGGCCCGAGGGGCAAGGTTTCCCACTGTTCCCCTCGAAGGTGGGCTATAGTCTGGAAGCTGAAGGGAAGGGGGCTGCCGTGTGTGACGAGGGGACGGGTTTGCGTTAGGGAGGTCAGAGGTGACTTTTCTCCGAAGACTGCCTTGGTCCGCCTCCTCCCCTCCCTCAGGGTACTCCGAGGCCGCTTCTAGGGGCTTGAACTAGAGTGCAGGGTGGGTAGTGTTAAGTCCTCGACACTTGGGAGCTCCCTCATCCGGCCTCAGGGCCCCATTGAGCCTTGGATCGGGCCTTGGTGCCAGACTGGTCCAGAGCTTCCCCCTCCGCCCGTCATTGCTCCTCTCAGTCTCCGAATTTGAGAGCTCAGGCCTTTCCCACTGGACCTGTCTCCTCCCCTAGGGCAGCAAGGAAGGTGCTTCCAAACCTTTAGGCTAGGAAAATCCGAATTCTGTGGTGTTTATGTAGAATGGAGAAGAGACTAGAGGGGAGTCCAGCGCCCCACATTTTCAGGACAGCTTGGCCACGAATTTGCTGGCTGACTTAGAAGTTCCCTTGCCCTCTTTGGATCTGAGTTTCTTCATCTCATAATTAGAAAGTGAAAGAAATTGGAAGAGAAAGGCTAAAACCATGATATAGGTTGAGAGGGGTGTGTGTGAGTGTGTGTGTGTTTAGGTAGGTTAGGGCTTGGCTTCTGAAAGCACACAGGGGTGTGTGCCAGGGCACAGCTCTGGGGCTCGGGCCATGCCCCTCCTCTCCTTCCCTCCTGCTCAGACACAGCTCCTTCTCTTCTCCTCCCCACAAGTGGGCTGGGCAGTTTCTCCTTTTCTTAGGCGCCCCCTGGGCCTGTGGGGGAAGCAGGAGCCACACCTTCCTGGAAGGGCCTGTGGGCCACCGCCTGCCCTAGCCTGCCACTAGGGGTTGGCCGAGGCCCTAGATGAGCTGGTGACCCCAAGGCTGCTTTCTTTTCTCTCCCCCCAAGTTTCCCAAAGGAAACCAGGAGTAGCGAGAACCCTCTCATTTTCCCCAGGGTGTCACTTTAGGACAGAGTGGAATCTCACCTCTCCTCACACTTTTAAGAGAGGAAAGAGGAAGAGACTTCTTCCCTGGGGAAATGTCACAAGGAAACAGCCTTTACAGGACTCAGAAATCCCCATCAGTCTGGGGCTGGGGTGAGGGCGGGGGAGGGAGTTTGCCCCGGTATTGAGGGAGCCACAGAGGGATTGTGAGTGTGGGTGGTGAGGGCTCGAACCCAGCCCAGAGCCTGGGGCGGGCACCTTAGTGTGGAAGAAGAAGGCATCATGGGGAGAGTGTTAGCCTTGGGAAGTGGAGTTAGGTGCAGAGTTGTTGTTGAACAGGGAAGTGGAAAGTTGGAAGGAGGGAGGACTGGGGCAGGGGAGGCTGGACCAGAATTAATTTTCTAGACAGACATTGGTTCTTTCCCTTCTGGTCCCCGTGGGCCTGTCCCTTTGGGGGTCACAGACTGGGGGAGTGTTGTCCATGTCCTCCCATGGAGGAGGACGCAGCCTACGGAGTGTGCCCAAGGTCCTGGTCTTTATTTCACTCTTGCTCCAGGGCTGCCCCGCCTGTTCATGCAAATCCTCAGTTACGTCTTACTAGGCATTTGGGGTCCGCGATTGTCCGTAGTCACTCTCAGTCCACTAAAATGTATCTCCAGTGGCAGACCCATTTGTAGCTGGGCCAGGTGGTAACCTGGAAAAAGGAAACAGTACTTTTCCTCAGACGGCTTCTAATTGAATGGAAGAGGCAATACTTACACTACAATACACACAAGGTGTTTGGGGGAGAGCGCCAGCAGCTGGGAGGAAATCTGGAAAGGCAGGCCTCCACAAGAGGTAGTAACTGAGCTGAGAATTCTCCTGAGGCTCTCGAGTGTAGGAACATCAGATGTGCAAGACTGTCAGGAGAAGGGCATAAAGCTTTGTGGGTGAGGGACAGCAAGCAGAGCTGGCAGGGAGGTGGTAGGGATTGGACTGTAGTGTCCTTGCACCAGCTCTCATCTGTGATCCCAAGAGCCCGTCGTACCAGCCTTGTCCCACCTGGCATCTCCTCAGGGGGAGGGTAACTGACAGGTCTCAGAGCTGTCGGTGAATGAGGGGGTGTCTATCCCAGCATGCAATGGGCTCTCAGAGTCAGGGCAGCAGAGAACAGTTTGTTCCAATGGCTGCCCTGAAGGCAGCTGAAGCAGGTGCCGGGAAGCTCTTAGGTATTGGTCAGACATCAAAGACGCCCAGGTCATCCACTGCATTCACCTGTCCCCTTGATTTTTGTCTTCCTGCTGGACTTCGATGACTCCGGAAAAGAGACTGAGGCTGGTGACTTTGGGCAACTTTGCCCGGCTGAAATCCAAGTCAGCAGCAAGTCATCCCCCAGGGATGTCGTCCATCCTCTTCAAAAATGGAGGATGAACAATTGTGTATGAAGATGAGTCTTGTTTGAGAAGCTGGAAAACTAAGGAAGTTTTGGTTCAGTCTCTCAGACAATAAACATTAAGCACTTATCAAAGTGCCAGGATCAGGGATGCAAAGAAAGGCGAAGGCAGTCCCTGCTCTCAAGGAACTTAGAGTCTAAGAGAGGAGACAACATTCAGGTACACAAAAGGTATAGCCAGGGTAAACTGGAAATAATCAACAGAGGGAAAGCACTAGAATTAAAGGGGGCCAGGAAAGGCTTCTTGAAGAAAGTGGGATTTTAGCTGGAACCTGAAAGAGGCAGAGATGAGGAAGGAGAGCCCTCCAGGAAACAGGCCCCAACAGTGACTCGGATGGAGTGTCTAGTGCTAAGAACAATAAGGAGACTGAAGAGGCTGGTGTTAATGGAAAGATAGGAAGGGGTCAAGTTAGAGAGGGCTTTAAAAGCCAAACAGAAGATTTTTTTATTTGACCTAGAGGTGAAAGAGAGAGCCGACGGTCAGACCCATGCTTAAGGGAAATCAATTTGAGAGGCTGGTAGGTAACTTTGAAACAAGCAGTTGTGGGTGAATCATGAGGTCAGACAATAACTATAGAAAGTGTGAAGAGAGGAAAAAGTGTAAAAGAGAGGATTGGAGCTAGTCTATTCAAGGGTTCGGTCACATAAGGCAGGAGGGATGATGGGACGATGGGTGGAACAGGTGAGGATTTCTTGAAGATGGGAGTGACACTGGCATATTTCTAGGTAGGAGGGAAACAGTTTATAAACAAGTAGAGAGTGACAAGTGAGAGAGAGAAAATGACAGGAGGTAATCTGTTGGAGGAGATGGGATGGAATGGGATTGCATGTGCAGGTAAAAGGCTTGTCTGATAAGAAGAAGAGACACTTCTTCATGTGAGATGAGATGAAAGAGGAGATAGTGACATGAGTGATGTAAGATGAGAAAGGGAGCTCTTGGGGAAGGACTCATTATTTTTAAAAATGTAAGGCAAGTTTCTCAGCTAAGAGGGTAGGGGAAGGGGATGAAAAGATTTTGGAAGAGTCTCTGTGGTGAGTGAGTCAACTGAAGCATTATAAAGTTTGCCTTGCAGCAGCAAGGGCCCAGAGAGGTTGGACAGCAAAAATTTTAGCATGGTTTTATGATATTCTCTAGCTTCATTCAGCTGGTACATGAGTAGAAGTTAAGGTACTGAATGGGTGGAGGAAGTGAGTTAAGACTCAAGTTTGGCTGGACAAGATTAGAAATAGGATGAGAAAGCAATTGAGTCCAGATCAGAAGATAGTGAAGAGTTGAGCTGATTTGCCAAAAGATCAAAATGGGAAAGGGAGGACATTGTATAGTCAGTGCAGGGGTGATGATGATCTGGGAAAGAATTCTGAGGTGGAAGGTTGGAGGTCATGGCACAGACAAGAGCAGGGTTGGGATTTACAAAGCAGAGGGAAAACTGGAATGATAGCAGACTGTGATCAGAGAAAGGAATTTCTGAACTCATGCACATGGTTAATGAAAGGTTTTCAATGTCAAACAGAGGAGTCTGTATTTGATTTCAGGACCAGAGGCCTCAGACAGTGCTAAGCTCAGAACTCCAGAATCTGACTATTGGAAGGGTCCTCATTAGCATCCCATCCAGCCCAGATTTAAACAAGGACCCTCTTCTTTCTTTCTTTTTTTTTATTATAGCTTTTTTTTTTTTTTTACAAGATGGGTAATTTTTCAGCATTGACCCTTGCAAAACCTTTTGTTCCAATTTTTCCCCTCCTTCCCCCCATCTCCTCCCCAGATGGCAGGCAGACCAATACATGTTAAATATGTTAAAGTATAAGTCAAATACAATATATGTACACATGTCCATACAGTTATTTTGTTGTACAAAAAGAATCGTACTTTGAAATAATGTATAATCAATCTGTGAAGGAAATCAAAAATGCAGGCGGACAAAAACAGAGGGAGTGGAAATGCTATGTTGTGGTTCACACTCATCTCCCAGAGTTCTTTCCCTGGGTGTAACTAGTTCTATTCATTATTGAACAAATAGAACTGATTTGGTTCATCTCATTGTTTTTTTTTTTTAATTATAGCTTTTTATTTACAAGATATATGCATGGGTAATTTTTTAGCATTGACAATTGCAAAACCCTTTGTTCCAATTTTTCCCTTCCTTGCCTCCACCCCCTCCCTCAGATGGCAGGTTGACCAATACATGTTAAACATGTTAAAACATAAATTAAATACAATATATGTATACATGTCCAAACAGTTATTTTGCTTACAAAAAGAATTGGACTCTGAAATAGTGTACAATTAACCTGTGAAGGAAATAAAAAATGCAGGCAGGCAAAAATAGAGGGATTGGAATTCTATGTAGTGGTTCATAGTCATCTCCCAGAGTTCTTTCCCTGGGTGTAGCTGGTTCAGTTCATTACTGCTCCATTGGAACTGATTTGGTTCATCTCATTGCTGAAGATGGCCACGTCCTTCAGAATTGATCATCATATAGTATTGTTGTTGAAGTGTATAATGATCTCTTGATCCTGCTCCTTTCACTCAGCATCAATTCATGTCAGTCTCTCCAGGCCTTTCTGAAATCATCCTGCTGCTCGTTTCTTACAAAACAATAATATTCCATAACATTCATATACCACAATTTATTCAGCCATTCTTCAACTGATGGGCATCCACTCAGTTTCCAGTTTGTTGCCACTACAAAGAGGGCCGCCACAAACATTTCTGCATATGTGGGTCCCTTTCCCTCCTTTAAGATCTCTTTGGATATAAACCCAGTAGAAACACTGCTAGATCAAAGGGTATGCATAGTTTGATAACATTTTGAACATAGTTCCAAATCGCTCTCCAGAATGGCTGGATGTTCACAATAAGGACTCTCTTCTAGAGGATTTTTTTTTTCTTACGGAGTTGATTAATAGCTTGTTCTATTTCTTTTTCTAAAATAGGACTGTTTAATCAATTTACTTCTTCCTCTGTTAATCTGGGCAAGCTATATTTTTGAAGGTATTCTTCCATTTCACTTAAGTTATCGAATTTATTGGCATAAAATTGGGCAAAGCAACTCCTAATTATTGCTCTCATTTCCTCTTCATTAGTGGCAAGTTCTCCCTTTTCATCTTTTTTAAGACTAACAATTTGATTTTCCTTTCCTTTTTTAAGTCAAATTTACTAAGGGTTTATCTATTTTGTTGTTGGTTTTTTTTTCATAAAACCAACTCTTAGTTTTATTTATTAATTCAATCTTTTTAAAAAATTTTCAATTTTATTAATCTCTCCCTTTATTTTTAGAATTTCAAGTTTAGTGTTTGATTTAGTCGCAAGCCCAATTCATTGACCTTCTCTTTATTTTATGCAAGAAGGCCTCTAGAGATATAAAATTAAGGATGCTCTTCTTTAAGAACCCTACCAAGTAGTTATCCTGCCTCTGCTTGGAGGCGCTCATTACCTCTTCTTGAGGTAGCTCTGCTCATTAGCCTTTGGGTCTTTTGAGGTTTTGATTCTTCAATCAGTCTGTCAATTAGATAAACATTTATTGAACCCCTACCATAGCCCAGGACTTGAAAAGCTCTGCAGGTATTTTTTCTTGGCAGACCGCAGGAAGTCACCTGAAGTCTTTTCGTGCAAGAAAGGATAGTAATCAGCATGAGGGATGGATTAGACTGGGGAGAAAGTCACAGCATGGAGCTCTGTTTGGTGGCTATTCCAGTAGACTGGGACTAGGGGTGGGCATGGAGAAACAGTACAGAAGTTGAAGTGACAACAGTCGATAATGGATTGGTTATGAGAGCAGAGGCAAAGAAAGAACCCCAGAAAATCTAGAGAGAAACCGGGAAGTCCTTCCCCCGTGTGGCCCAAGGACCCCAAGGCTAGTTCACTTCCTGCTGCTCTACCCTCCCCACCTCTTCTCTGATTGATTGAATGACTGACTATGGGAGCCCATGAGTCAACAGCTGGTATCAGTGCCCAGCCCCTCGCCAAGCCTCCAGCCTTCAGTTGGAGAAGACTGGTTGGGATGAACCTTGCCGGGGCACTATTGTGTTCCTGGGGGCCTTCCTTCCTGCCGACAGATAGTTCCATTAATGCCCGTGGTAATGCTGGGCTCTCTCCCCAGTCTGGCTTCTGTGGGGCCATGCCAGGTAATTGTACAACAGTTAACAGAACTTTGGACTTGCAGCCAAGAGAGACTTGGTTTCAGAACCCTAACTTGTCCTCCTGGTCCAGTCACTTCCCCCTTCCTTCTCATCTCTGCTTGTAGTCCTGGTCAGACCGCCCCTAGGACATGTTCTGGGTTCAGATTTGGGCACCAGGGGAAGGCCGCTGATCAGCGGGGGAGCGGAGGAGGCTGTCCGGCTGGGGATGGGCACTGGATCGCTGTCATATGGGGATTACCTGGAGGAAGTGGGGAAGCTGAGCTTGGAGAAAAGGAGGTTCAGGGAGAACATAAGAAGCTCTCAAGTATGGCTGTCAGGTGGAGGAGGGATCAGCCTTTGTCTGCTTGGTCCCAGTCCAAGGACTGACTACCAGGGCAAGTACAAAGAAGCCCAATTGCCTGGAGGACAGAACTCATTTCCTACAAATCCCAGAATGGCCCAGAATCCGTGGGAGGTAGCGAACTCACCCTCCTTGGACAGAGGCTGGGCGGTCACTCCTCAGGGACACTGTGGGGAGTCCCCGGTGTATGGGTTGGCTCCTGAGAAGCTCCTCAGAACAGTCCCACCTGTACTCCTCAGTTCGGAGACTCCCTGTGTATCCTGGAAAGGTTAGAGGAGGCTATGTGTGTGTGTGTGTGTGTGTGTGTGTGTGTGTGTGTGTGTGTGTGTCTGTATGTGAATGTATGTGTGTGTGAGAGTGTGAGTGTGTATGTGTGAGTGTGCTAGTGAGAGTGTGAGTGTGTTTTGTGAGTGTGTGTGTCACTGTGTGTGTGTCTGTGTGGGTGTATGTGTATCTGTGTGTGAATGTGTGTCTGTGTGAGTGTGAGTGTGTGTCTCTGTGTGAGTGTGTGTGTAAGTGTGTGTGATGATGAGTGTGTGTGTGTGTGTGTGTGTGAGAGAGAGAGAAAGAGAGAGAGAGAAGAGAGAGAGAGAGAGAGAGAGAGAGAGAGAAAGAGAGAGAGAGAGAGAGAGAAAGAGAGAGAGAGAGAGAGAAAGAGAGAGAGAAAGAGAGAGAGAAAGAGAAAGAGAGAGAGAGAGAAAGAGAGAGAGAGAGAGTGTGTGTGTGTGTGTGTGTATGTGCTGCACTATTTTGGAGGCCCCAGATCCCCCTCTCCCTAGTCTGCCCACTCCCAGCACACCTTCTTACCTGTCCTTTCAGTTCCCTTCATCCACAGCCCCATCTGTAACCCAGGTGAGTCTGGGAGAGGACTTAGAGAGGAGAGTGGGGAGGATGAAGATAGACCCAAAGTTGGGAAGCTCCTCAGGATCTATTGGGCCACTGGGCCGGGGTTCCAGGGGCAGGATGCCGCGCTCCAAGCCAGCCTTCTCTGGGACATGGAAACAATGGCAGGAGAGCCGAGTCTGGGACCCTGTGGAGGTGGAAGGAGGGAGTAGTTATCTGGGGGCTCTTCCTCTTCCTTTAGGGGAAAGGAGCTGGCGGGGAGGAAGGGGGTCCGAATATCAGGAGCTTTGCCAGAGAAAGAATAGGTTTCTCTGCACCACTGAGGACTTCTTCAGCCACCCCCAGGACTGGCTCTTTGGATGCTCATGCACGGGGAGGGAGGAGCTGAGACTCCTAAGTCACAGGTTTCCAGCCCTTCGGGCCGGGACCTCCCAGTGAGGAGGAAATCCGGCTCCCACCTGCCTGGATTCCCAGCTCCCTGTGCAGAACCCCCGGGGCTGGAGGACAGCTCCGTCTCCTGCATCTGTGCCGATCTGGAATCTCCCCAGGGAATGGGGAGAGAGGCAGACAGAGGCAGGGGGAGAGAGACAGTGTCTGTACACACCCTCTCATATATAACTGTGAGCAGCGTGCAAGCCACTGGAAGGGTGCTGGCTTCCTATTGGGATAGCACGACTCTGAGCTGATCCCAACTCGAGTGTCCTGAGATTGGAACCACCCACATCTCCCTTCCCCCTTGTTTCTCCCCCTTCCCCCCCAGCCAGGGGCTGGATCTGGTATCTGGGCTGGGCGGTTAATGGGCCTCTGGGTCTACCAGATGCTTTCCATCCCCCACCCCTTGGCAGTTCCCAGGAACTCGTGCTGATACTAGAAGCCCCTTCCCTGCTCCCCCATAATAACAACTTGAGAAATGGCACTGAATTGTCCCAATCCCCCCAGGCCACCCCCTGCCACCTCTATAGCCTGGATGTTCAGCGAACATTTATTAAGCTCCTGCTGCTTGCAATGCTTTTTGCTCAGTGGGTTTGGGGGGAGGGAGGGCCTGGGGCCAAGCCTGTTTCTGAGGCCCTGAAGACTAAGGTTTGCTCTGTCTCGTGGCTTGAATCCCAAGGGCCCGGGCCGGTCTGCCTGCCGTCCATCCGCTAAAGCTCCCTCTAGCTGAGTGCAGCTCCATGCATGGGCCAGGAGGACCCCAGAGGGAATCCCAGAGACTTGAAGCCAGGGGCACACAGGGAGCACCCCCCCTGCACTGGGACCTCCTCTAACCCTCCCTGACTTCTGACACTGTCCAGAAGCCCCCAACTTTGAGATGCCCCCTCCCAATCTCTCAGTCCTTCCCCTAAGACCAGCAGATTAACCAGAATTCCCGATTTCTCCCGGACATCCTCCCTTGGGACTGCACAAGGCCGAGAAGGGCCTGCCAGGGCCAAGCACTGCTCAGACTTCCCTCCACTGCACCTGTCAGTTCTTGCCAGGAGCCCAGATGTCCCAAACCCTCAGCCTAGTGATCAAAGCCCTCAGAAGCAGGCCAGGAAAGGGGAGGGGCGGAGAGGGTGGGGTCTTCCTGGCCTGCCTGGGCTGGATAAGCCCCCTCACCTACTGCTAGTGACTTATCTGCCGGTCACAGACCTCCCCTTCCCTTCCCAGGAAGCCTGTGGCTGGGGTGTGACCCAGGATAAAGCACCCAGGTGTCCCGATGGGAGAATGGGCCTCGAAAGGGGGAGCCAGCAGGGGGTGGAGGGCTGCTGTGCAAGGGGACAGGGCCTTGTCCTCTGAGACTCCTCTGAGCCATGTGGCCAATGGCCCACCCTCGTTGCACCCCCATCTCGGTAGCTCCAGAAAGGGAGAGGGAGGCAACCTCCTCTGGCCCCAACTGTCAGAGGATTGAAGAGGAAAGTAGCTTGGAAGCTTGGACGGGGACCGGTTCTGAGGGACTCTCCCAGATTTTCTATCTGAGGTGATAGGGAAGTAGTAGTTTATTGAGTGAGGGGTTACTCTGGTCAATTGAGTGGAGGATGGGCTGAAATAGGGAAAGGCTAAGGCAGAAAAACCGACTGACAGAGTATGGAGGGAGGGTGCTGCATCCTGGGCGGTCCAGCCCAGCCCCCAGAATATCTCCCTAAATAGCAGGCTCTCATGGAACATTGAATCAGACCAAATAAATGGAGAACGGGGAGAGGAGAGCCAGTTCCTCTGTTCAGAGACCTCCCATTTCTGCCTCCCGTGTCTCTTTGATTGGTTGTGGCTCCCACCCTTGAGTCTGAGGTAGGACCCCCAGTGCTGGATGAAGGGGCCAGGAAATGGCCCCCACCAAGACCAGCTTGTTCAGGCTTCTCAAACTGGTGTGCATCCTCCTCAGCCTCCGGTCTCCAATCTTGGGAGCAACAGAGGGAGGGACAAGGGTGATTGAATCCGTTTCCCAGAGAAGGAAAACAAGTCTCAGACAGGGACTGATGGGTCCTTGCTACCCAGAACAGGCAGGGAAGGCGAATGGCCCTCAGTGCCGATGACAGTTCTGAAGGTCCAAGCGCACAATCCCAGGCCTTCAAGTCTTGGGGTCACCAAGGGCTACTAGTCACCTGAGTCTCCTTCCAGGATCAGCTTCCTTCATCTATCAGAATCCTTTAAGTCCAATGGAAGGAGGGTGAAGCAGAGAAGGGGGGAATTACATAAAGACTGACTACAGGGTGTGGGCTGGGGGTGGGGAGCTGCCCACATCGGGGCAGGGGCTTTGAGGCATCTAACACGGAGCATCTCTCTGTCCCGTGGCATAGAGGGGATGAGAGCTTGTGGCCACGAGCTCCCGGGACACCCACATCGCAGCTGTCAGTAAGGTTCATTAGGCTTGGGGAGCAGCTCCAGGACCGCCCAGCCAGCCTCCATCCCCCGTTAAGATGGGGACGGAGCACGATGCAGTGACTTGGGGCCAAATCCCAGCCCTGCCAATCACTACCTGGGTAACTTTGGGCAAGAAGTCTCCTTTCCCTGGGATAAATATATGGTCTTATGATCCAGGCTGGAAAGGCTGCAGTGTCTGGGAAGGGACAAGTAATGGCTCTGAATCTGTGACCACTGTCATCTGCCACCAGGGATTAGCTGGGTCACAGGGCCTAAGCTCATTACTCTTGGCCACCCCTGCCCTCCCCCTCGAGGTCTGGTGGTTGCTCTAATCCCCAGTGGGGACCCGGAGGGAGGAGCAGACTTTGGAGGACAAGGGCAGGGTTCGCAGAGCTTTTCACCCTCTGGGCCTTCATCTCTGTTTCAGATCCGGTGCCTTTTGTCAATATTCTTCCTGGACTAGATTGACTATTTCTGTCTCAGATTCTCTTCATCTTCATCTCTTGGAATCTCTGTGCTTTTGTCTCAGTCTCTGTTTTTACATTCCTGTGACTGCTCTCTTTTTATACAAAGAGCAGCTAAGACCCGGAGCTTTCTCTCCTAGGATTGGAGAGAAAGTAGCCTGGAATAGGCCGAGAGCCAGGTTAAGTGGGGAGTGGGAGAGGGCTGGCCTTCAGCCAACTGGCCCTTGCTATTCTTGACCCATTCCCATGGCTGGTTCAGAATCAAACTCTAAAAAAGTCTACCATGTAAGCCATCAGCTCTACAGTTCCATCAAATCCCTGTGACTTGTGCAGAGATTTTCTTTGTGCATATGTAAAAGGCCCAAATCCTTTAAACTACTCACCTCTGGGTGAGTTCTTTTTTTTTCTTTTTTTTTAATAACAGCTTTTTTTTTTTTCAAAATATTTGCAAAGGTAGTTTTCAACATTCACCCATTTAAAATCTTGTGTTCAAATTTTTATTTCTCCCTTCCCCAACCTTCTCCCCTAGACATCTAGTAGTCCAATATATGTTAAACATGTGCAAATCTTTCATACATATTTCACATTGATCTTGCTGCACAAGAAAAATCAGATCAGAAAGGAAAAAATGAAGAAAAAAGCAAACAACAACAAAAAAGATGAAAATACTGTGTTGTGATCCGTATTCAGTCTCTGTAGTTCTCTCTCTGGATGCAGATGGCCGCCTTCATCACAGGTCTATTGGAATTGGCTTGAATCATCACCTCATTGCTGAAAAGAGCCCCATCCTTATAAATAAATTGGAAGAGCATAGGATAGTTTACCTCTCAGACCTGTGGAAGAGGGAGGAATTTATGACCAAAGAAGAACTAGAGATCACTATTGACCACAAAATAGAAAATTTTGATTATATCAAATTGAAAAGTTTTTGTACAAACAAAACAAATGCAGACAAGATTAGAAGGGAAACGATATACTGGGAAAACATTTTTATAATCAAAGATTCTGATAAAGGCCTCATTTCCAAAATATATAGAGAATTGACTCTAATTTATAAGAAATCAAGCCATTCTCCAATTGATAAATGGTGAAAGGATATGAACAGACAATTCTCAGATGAAGAAATTAAAACTATTTCTAGCCATATGAAAATATGCTCCAAATCATTATTAATCAGAGAAATGCAAATTAAGACAACTCTGAGATACCACTACACACTTGTCAGATTGGTGAGAATGACAGGGAAAGATAATGCGGAATGTTGGAGGGGATGTGGGAAAACAGAGATACTGATACATTGTTGGTGGAATTGTGAACACATCCAGCCATTCTGGAGAGCAGTTTGGAACTATGCTCAAAAAGTTACCAAACTGTGCATACCCTTTGATCCAGCAGTGCTACTACTGGCCTTATACCTCAAAGAGATACTAAAGAGGGGAAAGGGACCTGTATGTGCCGAAATGTTTGTGGCAGCCCTGTTTGTAGTGGCCAGGAACTGGAAACTGAATAATTGTCTATCAGTTGGAGAATGGTTGAATGTGGTATATGAACGTTATGGAATATTATTGTTCTGTAAGGAATGACCAGCAGGATGAATACAGAGAGGACTGGTGAGACTTACATGAACTGATGCTGAGTGAAATGAGCAGAACCAGGAGATCATTATATACCTCAACCACGATACTGTATGAGGATGTATTCTGATGGAAGTGGATTTCTTCAATAAAGAGAGCTAATTCAGTTTCAATTGATCAAGGATGGACAGAAGCAGCTACACCCAAAGAAAAAACACTGGGAAATGAATATAAACTGCTTGCATTTTTGTTTTTCTTCCCGGATTATTTATACCTTCTGAATCCAATTCTCCCCGTGCAACAAGGAAACTTTTCGGTTCTATACACATATATTGTATCTAGGATATACTGTAACCTATTTAACATGTAAAGGACTGCTTGCCATCTAGGGGAGGGGGTGGAGGGAGGGAGGGGAAAAATCGGAACAGAAGTGAGTACAAGGGATAATGCTGTAAAAAATTACCCTGGCAAGGGTTCTATCAATAAAAAATTATTTACTAAAAAAAAAAAAAAAAAGAAAAGAAAAAAAAAAGACCCCAGTCCATCAGAATTGATCATTGTATGATCTTGGTGTTGCTGTGTGCAATGTTCCCTTGGTTTTACTTACTTCAATTTGCGTAAGTCTTTCCAGGCCTTTCTAAAATCTCCTGATCATTTCTTTTCTTTGTCTTTTTTCTTTAAATTTTTTTCAAATTAAAGCTTTTTATTTTTAAAACACATGCTTAGATAATTTTCAACATTCATCCCTACAAAACTTTGTGTTCCAAATTTTTTTCTCCCTATATTACCCCCACCCCTCACCTAGATAGCAAACGATCCCATAATTCTTCTAAGCATATTTCCACAATTATCATGCTGCACAAGAAAAATCAGATCAAAAACCAAAAAAAGAGAAAGAAAACAAAATGCAAGCAAACAACAAAAAGATGTTGTGGTCCACACACTTCCCAAGTCTTTTCTCTTCATCACAAGACCATTGGAACTGGCCAGAATCACCTCACTGTTGAAAAGAGTCACATCCATCAGAACTGGTCATTGTGTAATCTTACTGTTGCTTCACACAGTGTTCTTCTAGTTCTACTCACTTCCCTCAGCGTCAGTTTATGTAAGTCTTTCCAGACTTTTCTGAAATCATCCTGCTGGTCATTTCTTACAGAACAATAATATTCTGTGACATTCGCATCCCATAACTTATTCAGCCGTTCCCCATCTGATGGGCACCCACTCAGTTTCCAGTTTCTGGCACTACAAAAAGGGCTGCCACAAACGTTTCTGCACTTTTCCCTTTTTTATGTTCTCTTTGCTCACCTAGGTTCTGAATGAATCTAGAGTATGATACAAAATAATTGCCCAGGATAGTAAAAAAAATTTGGACACTATGCAACTTTAGATCCTCATTCCTGCTTTCCTGAAAATTTTCTACCTCAATCTGGACCCTATATATAGATAGTTTACAACAAATCAATTTATTTATGCATGTAAGGTTTGGCAAATGTGGTAAATTTTCAGAGAATCTGCCCAATGAAATCCCAAAGCCCATCTCTTGCACCCACAGATTATGTAAAGAGAATAAAATATTGAGCTGGCAGAGGGGTGGGGTGGGGGTGGTGAGGGGGAGCCAGGGATGAGCAGAAACAGTAATAGCAATGCAGCACCGGTATCCGGCAGTCAGAAAGTGCTCAGGGTTTCTCACAGGTCTTGTGACCGTCCAGCCCACGCCCAGCTCTTGGAATGCTGGTGCCCAATTGAGGACTCTGGCTCCCTGTCTAATCCAAATGCTCCCTTTCCATTCCCAGTGTGATCTCAGTCTTCTGACTCAGTTCTCAGCACAGAATAAAGATAGAAACTGAAGTTCCAGCATCCGATTGGCAGGCTCCTGCCTGTCCTATGTCCAAACAGTGAGGAGAAGTCTCCCTTGGGTTACACTTGTATTGATGGTGATAATTCCCAGAGTCCATTGCTATTCATCTGCCCGGCAATCAGGAGCTCTTGCTTTCTCTGACAGCTGCAAAACTTATCCATTCCTCCCAAAAACAAAAGGTCAACTCTCAATGACCAAGGGGAGGAAGACTTTAAGAGGAAACTCCTCAGGAAATATTAGTTTGCATAGGAATAAAGACGTCTAGAACATCTTCTTACAATCCCAAAGAGCTCCATAACCTGAGCATTTTAACTGCCCAATAGTAAGCATGTGATCAATCGAGCAATCACAAGCTTTTATTGAGCTGGAATCCACTATGTTTCTGGCATTGAGACAGGGCCTTGGACCAGGAAGACAAAAAGAAGCAGTTCCTGCTCTATAAGTGCTTCCATTCTAACACACACACATACACACACTCACACATACACAGACACACACTCACACACTCTTTCTACACACACACACTCACACTCACACACACACTCACATATACACAGACACACACTCACACACTCACACTCACATATACACAGACACACACTCTCACACACACACTCACACACACTCACATATACACACACACTCACACACTCACACACACACACTCTCACACACACACTCACACATACACAGACATACACTCACACACTCACATATACACAGACACACACTCACACACTCACACTCACACACACACTCACATATACACAGACACACACTCACACACTCACACTCACACACACACACTCACACATACACAGACACACACTCACACACTCACATATACACAGACACACACTCACACACTCACACACACACTCACACATACACAGACACACACACACACTCTCACACACACACATACACACACACACTCTCACACACACACTCACACATACACAGACACACACTCACACACTCACATATACACAGACACACACACACACACACACACACACACCTACCAGACATCCAAAGCTGACAGGCCTAAATTAACCAACACTGAGACTTGAGGCCTGAAATTGTACCATTCACAATACACATCTATGGCTCTGCCAGGAATGGTGTCACAGGCTGGGATTTGGGTGAAAATCACGTCTGCCTCTTTTTTTCTTTATTAAAGCGTTTTTATTTTTAGAAACATATAAATGGATAATTCTTCAACATTAACCCTTGTAAAACCTTGTGTTCCAATTTCCCTTCCTTCCCCCACACTCTTCCTTAGATGGCAAGTAGTCCTATATATGTGAAATATGTTAGAAAAATATCTTAAATCCAATATAAGAATACATAATTAGAAAATTCTCATGCTGCACAAGAAAAATCAAATTAAAGCAGAAAAATGAGGTAAAAAACAAAATGCAAGCAAACAACAACAAAAAGAGTGAAATGCTATGTTGTGAACATCTGCCTCTTAAATTGTGCTTTGGAGAAGTGACTGCTCACACACAGTCCATGTCTCAGAGGAGACAGAGGCACACAACCTTGGCTCTGGCAGAAACAAACCATGGCCCGAGGCTCATGTTTGCCACCTTTAAGGACCTTGCCATGGTGACAGGTTTAAGCAGAAGCTTTGGGGCTCGGGGGATGTTTAAGTCATTTACACCGTGCACTTCGCCACCAGGCAGCTGGCTGCTTCCAGAAGAGCCCCCTGGGAGGAGAGACGCAGCCCAGTCGCATTTCAGCCCTACTGGGGGTCGTGGGGCCGTATGGCGAGCAGGAGGATAGGAGGGACTCAGTCAGCTAGAGGGATCTGGGGGAGAGGGAGCCATTCACTCACTGCAGCAAGGGGGGATGCGCTGATCACCTCAGAAAAGGCTTTTGTGCTGCGTGAAAAAGTCACTGGGCACCTCAAGCCCCGGTGCTGCTTTGGTTGGAGGAAGGGCATGGCGTACCCAGACACAGCCCCTCGCCTTCCTCAGCTGGAGAGACGCTGCAATAGTGTCTGGGAATTCCAGTAGCCGCTCAGGGTCACTCTGAGAAGCAAGGCAGGAGGTTGTGGTGACCTGAAAGTACTGCCAGCCAGCCCGGCTCCTCCAGCTCACAACAAGCACGTGGACAGGGCTCTAAGGCTTGTCAAATACTTCCCATAGAATAGCAGAGAAGAAGGTACTGAGCGGGTGATGAGAGGAGGAGGAGGAGGAGGAAGAGGAGGAAGAGGAGGAGGAAGAAGAGGAAGAAGAGGAGGAGGAGGAAGAGGAGGAGGAGGAGGAGAAGGAGGAGGAGGAGGAGGAGGAGTGATTCTCTGTGTAACAGATGACAAAATGAATTCTTTTGCATATAACTGCAAACACTGCTGTATGTTAGCAATACAAATTATTATTGCGTGTTTATGTTTTGCACGGTTTCACATATAGAATTGCTATTACATTTCTTACCTTCACAATGGCTAGAGGAGAGGTGGGAGGGAGAAAGAATTCAAAACTCAAAATTTTTAAAAAAGGGAATTCTAAAAATAATTAATAAATCTAAAATAAGAAAATTAAAAACATGATTGTATATTTCCTGTTTTATTTTTACTGTTGCTATTTAGTATTACTATGACCATTTACTACTGCAGATGTTATGAATATGTTCTTGCTAATTGGGTCTATTAGTCTTGTTTCCTTCCCAGAGTGATATGCAGTTGAGATGCCGCTTTTTCTCTCGATTTTTGTACAGGATTTCCTTGTGCACGGGATGGCTATGTGATCATTCTTGGTTGCTAAGATGAGGGTCAGTTATGATGAAGGCAGTTAGTTGGCTTCCCTTCGGGCCAGTGACCACAGGATTATAGGGCATCACTACCACGGATGCAGCCCAAGAAAGACCTCCCAGCTTCTGTTTTGTCACAGGTTTACGGAAAGCCAGGAACTTTCAGCCTCAGAGAGGCTGCTGAGACCGGAGTTTCGATGAGTGGAGCCAGTGTGTCCAATGGGCAAAGGCCAGACCTGGTGCAAAGCCAAAGACGGTCCCCATTTCTTCGGCGGCCGGTGAGGCTTTTCCACTGTCCTAAACCTCTGGTTCCCAATGTGTATAGTCCCAGACATGCAATCGCTCCCATAATTCTTTGGATAATCCATTGAAATAGGCCGTGCAGTGCTGTTCTTCAAGAATCTCAGAGAAGTGACAGATTGAGTGGAAGGAGATTTGTGGAGGATCGTGTGACACACTCCACAATAGCCGAGTGCTTGACCGATTTTTAAAAGTTCTAATACACATGACTTAACACAACAAAAGCATTTTAAATCAAAAGAAAAGTAATCAGCTGAACAGCAAACACTCGGAACAGCAAGGAAATGTGTTAGAATAAATGGCTTAGTTTTTAACTCACTGAAAATTTTATTATGTATTACTAGCCTTCAGACTTATTTTCTGTAATTGTGCAGATGTGAACGGAACTTTGAGTAATTAAATGAATGAAAAGTCCATTTACTGCAGAATCTTATTTCACAAGATGGCCAGATTGCCTTGAAGAACTAAACTATTCAAGAAATACTCACTTATGCTCATTTTAGAAATCACCTTCAGCTGTTCTGCCTTGACAATTGCAGGAGGAACTGGCCAGCGTTCTCTCTCTGGTCTGCACTTCCAGGATGTTGCAAATAGATTTCCCCTTGAAAGTCTGGCCAGGGTCCGGGACATGCACAGATCCCGTGCAACCTCTGTGTGTGGAGAGGCTGGGAGCCTTCTTCTGGGAGAATCAGGTTGATATCAAAAGGAAATAAGTGCCTTAGACTGTACAGCATGTGTAGGAACTCTGCAACCAGTCCCAGTCAGTAACTAAACTTTACTAGTTCCCTATCACCTCAAATACAAAATCTGTAAGAGTCCCTCGTGGTAAATATTCTTTTTGTAAAAGCTAGTTAGTATTAAGGGGTCAAGGTGAAGAGGGGGGTGCTAGTTCCTGGTCCCTAAAAATGGGGAAAACATAATCAGAAGGAGCTTATCTGATGCCATTACAGGAAAAAACCCTGCCCTCGCCATCTCAACAACTTAGCTCACTCTGGAACTCTCAGCAGCAAGCCTATCTGTAAGAGAGACACAGAGTGTGAGTGTGAGTGTGAGTGTGTGTGTGTGTGTGTGTGTGTGTGTGTGTGTGTGTGAGAGAGAGAGAGAGACAGAGACAGAGACAGAGACAGAGAAACAGAGAGACAGACAGACAGAAACAGAAAGACAGAGATAGAGAGACAGAGAGACAGACAGAGAGAGACAGAGAGAGAAGAAGGGAAGGAGGAAGGAAGAGAGGAGAGAGAAGGAAAGAAGGGAAGAAAGAAGGAGGGGAGAGGGAGGGAGGAGGGAAAAAGGGAAGGAGACATAGGAGAAGGAGGAAGAAGAGAAGAGAGAGAGAACATGAAAACTTTTCATAAATCTTTTTTTGTCTCATCAATTGCCTGAACAATAGAATGATTTTCTAATATTTCATTATTGGATTCTTATATGGATGAAATTTAAAGTGCCTTCTGGGAATAAATCAGCGCCTTTTGTCTTATAAGCAAAGGTTGAAAGATGGAAGTTCCTGGGTTGTAGACATGTAATATCAGCGAGAGGTTGGTATAGAATAAAGTGATACCAGAAGTCCTTGGAACCTGTATCAGGAGTCTGTAGCTCCCAGGAAAAGCATTAAAACAAATAAAGCTGAGTAAGGAGGTAGATGAGAGAGGAGGGCAAAGTCATGGGGAAGGCCCAGGAGGAAGAAATGGACCTGAGACTTATCCATTTAACAGTTTCTTTGCAAATCTAGTATGTTCCACAAAGAAACTGTGCAGTCATGGATAAGGTGATCACTGGTGAATTAACAATATCCTGCACAGAACAGGAAAATTTCCCAAAAGGTGGTGGGAGCCTCAGTCACAGAGAGTTTTCTGTAATTTTCCAGTAGTTCTAAATGGCATTTCTCCTTCATAACTCCTAGTCAAAATTGAAACCCTAAATTTTCCCCTTTCCCTTTTCTATTTCATTTTATGTATTATTTTCTTTTATTGGAATGTGACTTTCTTGAAGGTAAGGCCTATCTTATTTTTAAAATGTGTATTATCAGTCCTTAGCATATTATCTGACACATATTTACTGTTTAATATCTATCTAGACCATATCGTGTTCACCCAATGGAAATCACGTCCTCCTGTGGAGTTTCTACCTTAACTAAGCCTTTCATTTTTCAAACACTGGAGAGTAAAAAGTCAATTAATAAACATTTTTAAGTGCCAGCTATGTGCCAGGCATTGCGGTAAGTGCTGGAGATACAAAAAGAGGTAAAAGATCTCCGAGTTTCTTAAGAAACTCACCATATAACGGGGGAGACAACAGCCGAACAACTATAACCAAACAACCTATAAACAATATGAATAAGAAATAATTAGAAGGGATATGCTAGAATGAAGCTAACCCTCTCGGGTTCCACTTCTGAATTGTGCTTTGGGGATATTCTCTGCCATCACGTGCATCTAACTTTCGGTAAGCTTCCATTCAGGCTTCATGGATGGGCAAGGTAGTTTGCCATTAGGAAGATTGGAATACAACGATCACTTGAAATCTTCAGTCCAGCATGGCGGGGTGCTCACATTTTTAGTCTTCCCTGTCCCTTCTTCATAGGGTCCTGTGATCTCAGATGTGGTGGACTTAAAAGCTATTGATGATTAGGACCCAGCTTGATCATTATAATCACAAAATTCAATTTAAATGTTTCATTTTTGCTGTTTCCAGAACAATATATATTATTTGACTAGTTCTGTTTTATATCAGCTGTTTTTATTCTACTTTGTATTTATCATAATATTTCTTATAGCACAGTTGTATTATATTACATTTCTACACCCCAACTTGTTTAGCCATTCCCGATAGAGGCTACTTATTTTATTTCTAGTTTTTTGCTGTCACAAAAAAAAAATGCCGCTATAAGTATTTTTGGTATAGCTGGGTCCTTTTTTTCTTATTGACTTTCTTGAGGGTGTATGGCTATTAGGAGACTCTGGGTTGAGAGCATAGACATTTTATTTGCCTTTTTAAAAAATTCCAAATTACTTTATAAAATCGTTTTTTATCAATTCACAACTTTACCATCAATGCATTATTGTAAAATCAGAATATTTTGATTGTCATCAAAGTCATAACCTTTCATCATCTACCACCATTAGGACATGGTTGAATTGTGCTGTTGCACTGTACATTTGAATGTGAAGTATTTAAACGCAAAGTTAGATAATATTTTTGCATGTAACATCTGTTAGATTTGTATGAATGGGGTCAAAACCATCTGATACTCTAACTAGTTAAAATCCATCTCAATCAGTCATAGACACTAAACCACATGTAGAGAATCCTTCAGTGGAATGATGGAAATTTTGATTCTCCAGAGGTCATCCAAAAATGATCATTTGATTCCTTTGATGGGTTGGAGCAAGTATGGTTCTTAGCTAACACAAATGAAATGAACTACTTGAGAGAAAAAAGGAGAAGTCTCAATTCAGGCTTCATTTTTTTAAATTAATTGTTTTATTTTTCTGGTTATACATGTATATTAACCTTTTTAATACACATTTCTTTATGTATTATGTTGAGAAATAAAAATTAGAACAAAAAGGAAAACCATGAGTGAGGGGGAAAAACACAGAAAAACGACGTGAACATAGCATGTGTTGATTTACATTCAATCTCCATAATTCTTCTGGATGCAGATGGCATTTTCTATCCAAAGTTTATTGAGATTGCCTTGGATCAAGTTCATTGTTGATCTCCTTTCTACTCCCTGGTCTCAACTCCTACTCCTGAAGGAAAACAAGGACTTTGTAAGCTTCCCGAGGTCTGGAGAATTATGGACTTTTTATCTTCCCATTGGTGTCCTAGTGACATCCCTGGATCAATTAATGGCAGTATCTACATTGAGATCCACGGACAGAATGAGCATAGATTCATGGATCTGCAATGAAACCCAACAAAAATAAAACTATAACACACCCAAGGGGAAACTCTTCTAGGCATCAGGAGCTGTGTGTTACCACTTTTCTACATAGGTTCCCCTAGATCCGAGACCATTTTCTCCTGGACTCTGTTTGTTTTTGTGGGAGGATGTCTTTGGGGCAATGTTTTGTACCAGCTAGTCTTACTGCACTACTTTAGTATTTATGCCTCTCTATGAAAAAGGCATAGCTACCAAATTGATTTTCACTTGATAACCTTTTGGGGGAAGCACAATTGTGGGAGCTTGAGCCAGTGGTACTCTGGCCTCTCAGAAGTACGTATCCCTAAATCCTTGAGAAAGAGACAGGGTTGAAGGAGAGGGAGGGAGGACAGAGAAAAAGAAAGGGAGAGAGAGAAAGAGAGAGAGAAAGAGGAGAGAGAAGAGAGAGAGAAGAAGAGAGAGAGAAAGAAGAGAGAGAGAGAGAAGAGAGAGAGAGGAGAGAGAGAGAGAGAGAGAGAGAGAGAGAGAGAGAAGAGGAGAGAGAGAGAGAGAGAGGAGAGAGAGAGAGAGAGAGAGAGAAGAGAGAGAGAGAGAGAAGAGAGAGAGAGAGAGAGAGAGAGAGAGAGAGAAGGAGAGAGAGAGAGAGAGAGAGGAGAGAGAGAGAGAGAGAAGAGAGAGAGAGAGAGAGAGAGAGAGAGAACGCGCTTTGGTCAAGCTTCTGGGGACTCAACTTGTCAGTGGGAATGGGATTGAGATAAGTATTCATGGTTTATGTATTTCTAAAACAGCATTCATTTTGATAAGTTAGATGTTACAAGCTAGTTAAAAGAAAGATATAATCTTAAAAATGTAAACAATTAAAAAATGGCTACACATAATAATTGGGATTTTAAAAATATATATTTAAATTTAATGTTTTAGTTAGAGTTACAAAGAGAAATTCCATTTAAAGTAACTACTGATTGTATAAAATATTTAGGAATCTATCTGCCAAGGAAAAATCAGAAACTTTATGAACAAAACTACAAAACACTTGCCACACAAATTAAGTCTGATCTAACCAACTGGAAAAATATTAAATGCTCTTGGATTGGGCGAGCAAATATAATAAAGATGACCATATTATCTAAACTAATCTATTTATTTAGCGTTATACCAATCAGACTCCCAAAAAACTATTTTGATGACCTAGAAAAAATAACAACAAAATTCATATGGAAAAACAAAAGGTCAAGAATTTCAAGGGAATTAATGAAAAAAAAATCAAATGAAGGTGGCCTAGCTGTACCAGATCTAAAATTATATTATAAAGCAGCAGTTACTAAAACCATCTGGTATTGGCTAAGAAATAGACTAGTTAATCAATGGAATAGGTTAGGTTCAAAGGACAAAACTTTAATAATCTAGTGTTTGACAAACCCAAAGACCCCAGTTTTTGGGATAAGAATGCAGTATTTGACAAAAATTGCTGGGAAAATTGGAAATTAGTATGGCAGAAACTAGGCATTGATCCACACTTAACACCGTACACCAAAAATAAGGACAAAATGGGTTCATGACCTAGGCATAAAGAATGAGATTATAAATAAATTGGAAGAGCATAGGATAGTTTACCTCTCAGACCTGTGGAAGAGGGAGGAATTTATGACCAAAAAAGAACTAGAGCTCACTATTGACCACAAAATAGAAAATTTTGATTATATCAAATTGAAAAGTTTTTGTACAAACAGAACAAATGCAGACAAGATTAGAAGGGAAACAATAAACTGGGGAAACATTTTTATAGTCAAAGGTTCTGAGAAAGGCCTCATTTCCACCATTCTCCAATTGATAAATGGTGAAAGGATATGAACAGACAATTCTCAGACAAAGAAATTGCAACTATTTATAGACATATGAAAATATTCTCCAAATCATTATTAATCAGAGAAATGCAAATTAAGACAACTCTGAGATAACACTACACACCTGTCAGATTGGCTAGAATGACAGGGAAAGATAATGATGAATGTTGGAGGGAATGTGGGAAAACAGGGACACTGATACATTGTTGGTGGAATTGGGAACACATCCAGCCATTCTGGAGAGCAATCTGGAATTATGCTCAAAAAGTTATCAAACTGTGCATATCCTTTCATCCAGCAGTGTTACTACTGAGCTTATACCCCAAAGAGATACTAAAGAAGGGAAAGGGACCTGTATGTGCCGAAATGTTTGTGGCAGCCCTGTTTGTAGTGGCTAGAAGCTGGAAAATAAATGGATGCCCATCAATTGGAGAATGGCTGAATAAATTGTGGTATATGAATGTTATGGAATATTATTGTTCTGTAAGGAATGACCAGCAGGATGAATACAGAGAGGACTGGCGAGACTTACATGAACTGATGCTGAGTGAAATGAGCAGAACCAGGAGATCATTATATACCTCAACCACGATACTGTTTGAGGATGTATTCTGATGGAAGTGGATCTCTTCGATAAAGAGAGCTTTAATTGATCAAAGATGGACAGAAGCAGCTACACCCAAAGAAAGAACACTGGGAAATGAATATAAACTGCTTGCATTTCTGTTTTTCTTCCCGGGTTATTTCTACCTTCTGAATCCAATTCTCCCTGTGCAACAAGAAAACTGTTCAGTTCTGCACACATATATTGTATCTAGGATATACTGTAACCTATTTAACATGTATAGGACTGCTTGCCATCTGGGGGAGGAGGTGGAAGGAGGGAGGGGAAAAATCGGAACAGAAGTGAGTGCAAGGGATAATGCAGTAAAAAATTACCCTGGCATGGGTTCTGTCAATAAAAAGTTTAAAAAAAAAAGAAAATAAATGTTGATAATATAAATAAATAAATTTAATGTTTTGATTATCTCTACCTTTAAAAATAAAATAATAAAATTTTGTGCTAAATAAATATATAACCAGTTTAAAGAGAAAACTCTTCGGAGCAGCTGAAAAAAGTACAAACATAATATTATAGAGACTGTTTAAGTAGCAGTAATATAGAACATTCAAATCCAGTCAAGTCAATAAGCAACAAGCAACATATGGCAACAAGCCATATGCTAGGTAAGGTCCTAAAAGCTGAGAATACAAATCCAAGCAGAAACATAATCCCTGCTCTCAAGGAACTTACATTTAAAAAAAATTTACATTCATTTTGGTTCTAAATTATTTTTCTTTATCCATTGAGAAGGCAAGAAATGCAATACCCTATATATATCTCTATATATAAATATACATACATATATGAAGACATACAAAATATTTTTATTAGCTAAGTTCCAAAAAAAAGGCAAAAAAAATAAACCAAGGAAAAAATATGCTTCAACACACACCCTAAGACCACTGGTTTTCTTATCTATTTGTGGAAGTCATTTGACATCATGAGTTCTTTGGAAGTGTGGTCCATCCATTCAATTGCCCAGAGTTACTTAAGTCTTTCATAGTTGATTATCTTTATAATGCTGTTATCGTGTAGAATGTTCCTTCTATTTTGCTCACTTCAATTTGCATCAGCTCATATAAATCTTCCCAGGCTTTCTCTAATCATCCCCTTCATCATTTCTTATAGCATAATAATATTCCTTCAAATCTATATAACACAACTTGTTCAGTCATTCTACAATTGATGGACATCCCCTCAGTTTTCAATTCTTTATCACCACAAAATAATTACTATAAATATTTTTGTTCCTATTGGTCCTTTCCTTTCTCTTTCATTTCCTTGGGGTTTAGACATAGTAGTGGTACTGCCATGTCAAAGGTTATGCAATTTTATAGCCCTCTGGACATAGTTCTAAACTGTTCTCCAGAATGACTAGATTAGTTTCTTTTTCTTTTTTCTCTTAGTTTTCAATAATTTTTTTTCTAATTGTATGTAAAAATAGTTTTCAGGATTCATTTTTATAAAATAGTGAATTCCAAATGTTTCCCCTTCCCTCCTTTCTCTCCCCGCTCCAAGATAGCAAGTAATCTGACAAAGGATATATATGTACAATCATTATAAACATATTTCCACATTAGTCATGTTGTGAAAGTCAATTGGAACAAAAGCAAAAACTCATAAGAAAGAAAAAGCAAGCAAGCAAACAAAAAAGGTGAAAATAATATGCTTCAGTCCACATTCAGTTTCCTAGTTCTTTCTGCACATAGCATTTTCCATCCCAAGTCTATTATTGGAATTTTCTAGGATCACTGTATGGCTGAAAAGAGCTAAGTCTAACATGACTGAGCATCACATAACCTTGTCATTGCTGTGTACAATATTCTTCTGGTTCTGTTCACTTCATTCAGCATCTGTTCATGTAAGTCCCTCCAGGCCTTTCTGAAATTAGCCTGCTTGCCATTTCTTATAGAGCAGTAATATTCCATTCCATCTGTATACCATAAGTTATTCAACCGTTTCTCAATTTATGGGCATCCCCTCAATGCCAATTCGTTGCCACCACAAAAAGAGCCGCTGCAAACATTTTTGCCCATGTAGGTCCTTTTTCCTCTTTTATAATCTCTTTGAGATACAGGCCCAGTAATGCGTGTCTCTATTTTCCCACATGCTCTCCATAATTGTCATTTTCCATTTCTGTCAGATTGACTAATCTGATGGGTATGAACTCATACCTCAGAGTTATTTTAATTTATATTTTTCTAATTATTAGCAGTTTGTTTATTTATTCATATGAATATTATTCACTTTAATTTCTTCCTCTGAAATCTGCCTCTTTGTAGAAAACTTTTTAAATTTTATATAATCATAATTATCTATTTTACCATCATGAATTCCCACCTCTTATTTGATCATGAACTCTTCCTCTATTCTTAGATCTAATATGTAATTTCTTCCATGTTCTCCTGATTTGCTTATGATTTTAGCCTTTTTGTCTGAATCATGTGACCATTTTGAGTATATCTTGGCATATAATGTGAGCTGTTAGTCTATGTCTACTTTCTATCTGACTGTTTTCCAGTTTTCCCAGCAATTTTTGTCAAATAGTGAATTCTTTGGATTTATTGAATACTAGGTTACTGTGAAGGAGCTCATATTCTAATGGGAAAAGAGAATCCATGAAAGGAAACTGAGAATCAAGGTTTTGGAGGGGGAGGGGGAAGTGCTGAGAGCTAGGAGCGCAGCAATTTGGAAAGTTCAGGGATGGAGTTAACTTCCAGGATGAAGAGGTTTCTGTGGAATGGTAGGGAAAATCCAAAGATTCAGAAGTGTGACCTAAGGAGAAATGTGACAAAGTAAAAAATGTAAAGCCAGAGAAACTAGGCATTGACCAATACTTAACACCATACACCAAGATAAGGTCAAAATGGGTTCATGACCTAGACATAAAGAATGAGATTATAAATAAATTAGATGACAAATGGTCAAAGGATATGAGCAGACAATTCTCAGATGAGGAAATTGAAACTATTTCTAGCCATATGAAAAGATGCTCTAAGTCATTATTAATTAGAAAATGCAAATTAAGACAACTCTGAGACACCACTACACATCTGTCAGATTGTCTGGAATGGCAGGGAAAGATAACGTGGAATGTTGGAGGGGATGTGGGAAAACAGGGACACTGATACATTGTTGGTGGAATTGTGAACACATCCAGCCATTCTGGAGAGCAATTTGGAATTATGCTCAAAAAGTTATCAAACTGTGCATATCCTTTGATCCAGCAGTGTTTCTACTGGGCTTATACCCCAAAGAGATACTAAAAAAGGGAAGGGGACCTGTATGTGCCAAAATGTTTGTGGCAGCCCTGTTTGTAGTGGCTAGAAGCTGGAAACTGAGTGGATGCCTATCAATTGGAGAATGGCTGGGTAAGTTGTGGTATACGAATACCATGGAATATTGTTGTTCTGTAAGAAATGACCAGCAGGAGGATTTCAAAAAGGCCTGGAGAGACTGACAGGAACTGATGCTGAGTGAAATGAGCAGGACCAGGAGATCATTATACACTTTACCAACAATACTATCTGATGATCAATTCTGATGGATGTGGCCCTCTTCTACAATGAGATGAACCAAATCATTTCCAATGGAGCAGTAATAAATTGAACCAGCTACACCCAACAAAAGAACTCTGGGAGATGACTATGAACCACTACATAGAATTCCCAATCCCTCTATTTTTGTCCGTTGGCATTTTAGATTTCCTTCACAGGTTAATTGTACACTATTTCAGAGTCCGATTCTTTTTGTACAGCAAAATAACTGTTTGGACGTGTATACATATATTGTATTTAATTTATACTTTAACATATTTAACATGTATTGGTCAACCTGCCATCTGGGGGAGGGGATGGGGGGAAGGAGGGGAAAAATTGGAATAAAAAGGTTGGCAATTGTCAATGCTGTAAAATTACCCATGCATATAACTTATAAATAAAAAGCTATAATTAAATTTTTTTAAAATTAAAAATGTAAATTCAGAAAATATAGTCAAATATATTTATCATCAAGATTCATAATTCAAGATGGTGGAGTCTAAGCCAGGCTCCAGCTGACCTCTCCCAACATTCTCCTCCAAACAATTTTAAAATAATGATTCAAATCAAATGTTGCAGTGGCAGAGCCAGGAGACATTTTTCCAGCCTAAGTCAACTTAGGAGATCAATAGGAGGGGTTGTAACTCCAGGGTCGGCACAGGTCTGGAGCATGGCAGGAGAACCAGCAATGTACCTTGAAAGCAGCCAAGGCAGCAGTGCCAGCAACTTTGGGAACTCTCAGCCCCAGAAATGTAAGGGGGCTGACCAACTGGTCAGAAAGAGATAAGAGACCCTTTACTGGCGTTAGTTATAGCTGTCACTGAGAGGTAACTTTATTGCCCATAAGCAGTTCTGGGTCGCAGATCCCAGAAGGAGAGGAATCACAAGGGAGCAGGACTCTGGTCACAGTTCCAAAGCAAAAAGAAGCACTAGCACTTGCAGCTATAGCGGAACAAAGACATTTCCTGAGTAAAGATCAGAGGTTAGAGCAGGAAAAGAGTGACCACATCTCTCCCAGGATAACACCACCATGAAAGTAATGAAAACTTGCAGAACCCCAGAGCTAACCCTGAAAACAGCAGCAAGAAAAACCTGAAGCTTGGTACTGTGCCTCCCCTTCCACCAATAAACAGAGATCAACTTTAAAGTTCAAAATGAAAAAAAAAAAATAGTCTTGGAAAATAAGTAAACAACAAAAAGGAACTTGACCATCAAAAACTACTAGAATGGAAAGTAAGAGCAATACATAAACTTAGAAGACAAAAATGTAAAAACAGCTATAAGCAAAGGCTCAAAGAAAATTGCTAATCAAACTTAAGGCCAGCAAGAATCCATGGAAGAGTTTAAAAAAGAGAGTGAAAAATAATAGTAATAGAGGAACAATTGTGAAAAGAAATGAGAGTGATGCAAGATAAATATGAAGAGGATTGATAGCTTGATAAAAGAGGCACAAAAAATACTGATGAAAAGAATACCTTAAAAAAGATATAATTGGGAGGCAGCTAGATGGCAATGGATAGAGCACCAGCCCTGAAGTCAGGAGGACCTAAATTCAAATTTGGCCTCAGACACTTAACACTTCCTGGTTGTGTGACTCTAAGCAAGTCACTTAACCCCAATTGCCTTTGGGGAAAAACAAAAGATATAATTGGTCTAATGGTTAAAAAAAAAGTTGCAAAATTCACTAAAGAAAAATTTTCTATGAATGGGTGCTCCAGAAACTTTCAAGTCCTGTTTAGCCTGAAATCCAGTGGCAGTGATCACTCTTATTGCTTTGCTATTTTTCTAAGGCTGAGGAAGGAGAAAGTGGAGGAGGAGGAAGGATCATAAGAAGGGAGGAAGGAAGGGAGGATTAAATTTCCCTGATGGATGAGGAAGTTAAGCCAATGGTGACATTCCATGCATTTTTTCCCCATGAGAAGCTAAATATTAATTGTAATGCCCATTTGTTCCTAGTGCATCTGGGGTTTTAGATGTGCTGTATTAGAGCTTTTGCTTGTCCATGTAAATTTCCAGGAAGCTGTGGACCTCAGATGTTTGATCCATGGAGCTCTGAGACATTTCAGGCCTAATTCATTTTTGTCCATTGAATCCTCTGAAGCCTTTTACCAACTACCATGCTTTCTTTACCTGAGGAATATGTGTCTTTAATTTTGTACTTTTCTAGTAGAGAAATTCCTGTGTCTTATTTAAATAAAGCTATTAGTAAAAAGTTACCCTCCAAAATAAGAAAAATACCTTCTTAAAAAGTGGAATAGGTCAACTGAAAAATGGGCCAAATGAATATTCACTGAAGAAAAGAAGAACTCCTTAAAAAGGAGAACTGGCAAAATGGAAAAAGAACTACAAAAGCTCTCTGAAGAAAATAATTATTTAAAAATTAGACTTGTACAAGTGGAAACTAATATCTTCATGAAACTTCAAGAAACAATAAAACAAATTAAAAGAAGGAAAACAGAAGAAGTTGGGAAATATCTCTTTGGAGAAAACAATTGACCTGAAAAATAAATTGAGGAGAGAAGTCATTTAAGAATTATTGGACTACCTGAAAGCCATGATTAGTGAAAGAACCCATGGATCATATTTCAGGAAATTACAAAAGAAAACTGCCCTGATGTCTTAATTCAGAGAATAAAATAGAAACTGAAAGAATTCACTAATCTTGAAAGAGATTGCAAAATGAAAACTCCCATGAATATTATAACCAAATTCCAGAGTTCTTGGGTCAAGGAAAAAACAGTGAGAAAGAAACAATTCATATATCTTGGAACCATAGTTAGGATCACACAGGATTTAGCAACTTTCATGTATAATCCTTCAGAAGGAAAAATGAATATTTAATGAGAGGACTTCCAACATTCCTGATGAAAAGGCCAGAGCTGAATAGAAAATTTGATATTCAAACAGAATAATCAAGAGAAGAATAAAAAGGTAAACATGAAAGAGTAATTATAGGGGACTCAATAAAGTTTAATTGTTTACATTCCTATATTGGAAAATGAAACATATAGCTCCTAAGATATCATTAGTAGGAAAATTAAAAAGAGTTTACATAGACAGATGGGTATTAGTCAATTATGTTGGGATGATATCCAAAAAAATGGTGGAGTAAAAAAGAGAGATGTACTGGTAGAAAGCAGAAGGGAGAGGTAGAATGGGGAAAACTTTCTCAATTAAAAGGTGTGCATAAAAAAGAGCTTTTATAGTGAAATTTGAGAAAATGAGGAAGAGAGGCTGGCAATGCTTGAACTTCATGAAGGACAGATAAATATAGACATATATGGATACACACATACATATACTCACTTGGGAATAGTAATCTATCTAACCCAATAGGGAAACAGGAGGAAAAGGCAATAAGAGACTGGGGGAGAGATGATAGAGGGGAGGCAGTGGTCAGAAGCAAAACAGACCTTTGAGGAGGGACAAGATGAAAAGAAAGGAGGATAAACAGAAGAAAATAAATGGAGGAAAATACACAGTAATCATAACTGTGAATGTGATAGGATGAGCTAACCCATAAAATGCAAGTGGATAGCAGAATGGATTAGAAGCCAGAATCCAACAATGTGTTGTGGACAAGAGACACATTTAAAACAGAAAGACACATTCAGAGTTAAACTAAAGATCTGAATCTATTAGGCTTCAGTTGAAATAAAAAAAAGGTAGGTTATCAAGCATGATCTCAGACAAAGGAAAAGCAAAAATAGATCTCATTAAAAGAGATCGGCAGGGAAACTATAAGTTGTGATGGAATACTATTGTGCTCTAAGAAAGGATAAGGTGGGGATGGAGATAAGACAGCAGAGAGCAGATGGGACATTACCTGAGCTCTTCCCAACTTCCCTCAGAATCAATGCTACATTAAATCCCTGAATGGATTTTGGAGTGACAGAATCCACAAATATGTAGAGTGTAATAATTTTCCAACTTAAGATGTCTTGGAAGGACTTCAGGGAAGGTCTGTCTCAATTGAAAAGGGGGATGTGGTCCAGCATAGTATGTCATGGGGAGACCTGGAGCAAGGATGCCCTGTGTGAGCAATCTAGTAGGAGGCTCTTAGGCAAAGTACAACAGCATTGGCTTCTCTGTCCACGTTTAGAAGGCCAGTGGATCAACAGACCAGGTGTGAGGCCTCCAATGCAACCACAGAAGGCAAATTGTGAAGCCCATCTTCTTCCCAGAGCCAGCATGGAACTTGGGGATTTGGCCAGGCTAACCCAGTGCAGTGGACAAGAATACAGCACCACCAGCCTCAGTGGAGTCAGGGAGAAGTTCCTGTCCCCCTATAAAAGGGAGCTTGGGACAATTTCCCCTGTGTCCTAGGAGCAAAGTTCAACTTTTTAAAATGAACTAAAAAGTAATAAGAGTTGTAACCACAGAGAGCTACTATGAAGACAGAGAAGATCAGAACACAAACCCAGAAAAGGATAGCAAAGGCAAAATGACTACAGGTGAACCCTCAAAGGTGGGGGGGGGGTATAAACTGGTCTCCAGCTCAAAAGGCTTCTTGGAAGAATTCAAAAATGATCTTAAAAGATTGAAGAAAAATGGGGAAAAGAAATGAGAGCTATCCAGCAGAGTTATGAAAACTTTGGGGAGAAAGCTAATTGGAAAAGGAAACACAGACATCAACTGAAAAAAAGAACTCTTTAAAAAACAAATTTGGTGAAATGGAAAAATATATACTGAAGAAAACTTCTTAAAAATAAATTTGATGAAATGATATAAGAAAACATAGAATTGGTGAAATGGAAAAAAATTCAGTGAACAAAACAACTCCTAAAAGTAAATTGAACAAATGGAAATGGAGTTAAAAAAACTAACTGAAGAAAATAACTCACTTAAAATTAGAACTGGACAAATGGAAGTGAATGACTCAATGAGACATCAAGAATCAGTCAAATAAAACTCCCTCAAAATAAAAAAAAATAGAAGAAAACGTAAAATATCTTTCTGGAAAACAACTGACTTGGAAAATAGAACCAGGATAGACAACCTAAGAATTATTGGAAAGCCATGATAAAAAAAAAAAAAAGAACCTGGGCAACATCTTTCACGAAATCATCAAGGAAAATTGTCCTGAAATCCTAGAACCAGAGGGTAAAATAGTCATTGAAAGAATCTACTGATCCCCTCCTCAAAGAGATTCCAAATAAAAGCTCCAAGGAATGTTGTAGTCGAATTACAGAATTACCAGATCAAGGAAAAAATATTGCAAGAAGTCAGAAAGAAACAATTCCAGTATCATGGAGCCACAATCAAGAGTACCCAGGACTTAGAAGTTTCCACATTAAAGGACTAGAGGGCCTGGAATATCATATTCCAGAAGGCAAAGGAGCTTGGAACTACAATCAAGAATCAATTATCAGTCAAAATTAAGCATTATCTTTCAGGGGAAAAGCTGGACATTCAATGAAATAGGGGATTTTCAATCATTTCTGATGAAAAGACCAGAACTGAACAGAAAATATTATCTTCAAATACAAAACCCAAGAAAAGCACAAAAAGGTAAACGGAAGAAAAAAAAAATCTATGTTTTTTTTAAAGGTTAAAATGTTTACTTCCTTACATGGGAAGATGATACTTGTAATGGGAAGATGATACTTGTAACTCTTTTTTTTCCCTGAGGCATTGGAGTTAAGTGACTTGTCCAGGGTCACACATCTAGGAAGTGATACGTGTCTGAGGTCAGATTTGAACTCAGGTTCTCCTGAGTTTAGGGCTGATGTTCTATCCATGATACTTGTAACTCTTAAAAAAAATTGAAGGAATTAGAGTAGGTAATTAGGAAATAAAACTATCACTCTTTGCAGATGATATGATGGTATATTTAGAGAATCCTAGAAATAACAAACAACTTTAGCAAAGTTGCAGGATATAAAATAAACCCAGATAAATCATCATCATTTCTAGATGTTAACAACAAAGTCCAGCAGCAAGAGATAGAAAGAGAAATCCCATTTTAAAAAACTATAGATAATATAAAATATTTGGGAGTCAATCTGTGAAGACAAAGCCAGGAACTATACGAACACAATTACAAAACACTATCTACACAAAGTTAGATCTAAACAATATCAAGTGCTCATGGGTAGGCCAACCCAATATAATAAAAACGACAATTCTACCTAAATTAATCTACTTATTCAGTGCCAAACCAATCAAATTGCCAAGAAATTGCTTTATAGAGCTTGAAAAAATAATGACAAAATTCATCTGGAAAAACAAGAGGTCAAGAATATCAAGGGAATTGATGAAAAATGCAAAGGAAGATGGTCTAGCTGTACCAGATCTAAAACTATATTATAAAGCAGTGGTCATCAAAATCATCTGGTACTGGCTAAGAAACTGAGTAGTTGTTCAGTAGGATAGGTTAGATTCATAAAACACAATAGTCAATTAATAATCTAGTGTTTGATAAACCCCAAGACCCCAGCTTCTGGAATGAGAACTCACTATATGACAAAAGTTGCTGGGAAACTGGAAAATAGTATAGCAGAAACTAGCATTAGCATCTAACTAGCATCTAACACCCTATACCAAGAGAAGGCCAAAATGGGTTCATGATTTTAGTAAGGGTGATAATATAAGCAAATTAGGATCAGTAGAAAAAGGAGACATTTATGGCCAAAGAAGAATTAGAGAACATTATGAAATACAAAATGGATAATTCTGAATACATTAAATTAAAAAGATTTTGTGCAAACAAAATCAATGTAGCCAAAATTAGAAGGGGAGCAGAAATCTGGGAAAAATTTTTTTTTCAATCAGTGTTTCTGGTAAAGGCCTCATTTTAAAAATGTATAGAGAATTGACTCAAATTGTAAAAATACAAGCCATTCCCTAACTGATAAATGGTCAAAGGATATGAATAGACACTTTTCAGATGAAGAAATTAAAGCCATTTCTAGTCATGGGAAAAAATTCTCTAAATCACTATTGACTAGAAAAATGCAAATTAAGCCAATTCTGAGGTATCACTTCACATTTCTCAAATTGGTTAAGATGGCAGGTTTAGCAAATGATTAATGGGATATGGAAAAACTAGGACACTAATACATTGTTGGTGGAGATGCAAATGATCCAACAATTCAGGAGAGCAATTTGGAACTAGGCTCAAAGGGCTCTCAAACTGTGCATACCTTTTGACCCAGCAGTGTCTCTACTGGGCTTATATCCCAAAGAGATCTTAAAGGAGGAAAGGGACCCATGTGCAAAAATGTTTGGGCAGCCCTTTTTGTAATGGCAAGGAATTGGAAACTGAGTGGATGCCCATCAATTGGAAAATGGCTGAATAAGTTATGGTATACGAATATAATGGAATACTATTATTGTTCTATAAGAAATGATGAGCAGGCTAATTTCAAAAAAGTTTGGTAAGACTTATATAAACTGACGTTGAGTGAAGTGAGTAGAACCAAGTAAACATTGTACACAGTAACAAGAAAATTAAGAAATTATCAACTGTGATGAATTTGGCTCTTCTCAACGATTCAGTAACTCAAGGTCATTCCAATAGACTTGGATTGGAAAATTCCATCCACATCCAGAGAGAGAACTATGGAGACTAAATGTGGATTGAAGCATAGTATTTTCACTTTTCAATGTTGTTTTTGTTTTATTTTATTTTGTTTTTTATTTCTTTCTCTTTTGGTTTTTTCTCTCTTGATCTGATTTTTCTTATTCAACATGACAAAGATGGAAATATGTTTAAAATGATTGTACATGTATGTCTGATATCAGATTGCTTGTTGTCTTGGGGAAGGGAGAGGTAAGGGTGGGAAGGAAAACAATTTGGAACACAAAGTTTTACAAAAATGAATGCTGAAAATTATCTTTACATGTATTTGGAAAAATAAAATACTATTAAAAAAGAGAAGTGATGAGGTGAGAACTGAGGCAAAGTAAAATAACAACCAGGAAATCATGGTGCACAATAAAAGCAACATAGTAGTGAAAGATTTGGCTACTCTGATCAATACAATGATCCAAGAGAATTTTGAAGGGTTCATGATATAAAATGCTATCCATCTCCAAAAAGAGAATCAAAGATTTCTGAGTGCAAATTGAACTATCATTTTCTCACTTTTTCTATTTTTTCTCCTCTCCCCCAATATGGTTCATATGGAAATGTTTTGCATGATTTCACAAGTACAAGTATCATTGTTTTTCTTCTCAGTAAACAGGGGAGGGGTGAGACTCTGGAACTCAAAAGTTGAAAAAATGTTAAAATTACAAGTTAAAAAGAACTCATAATTACTAATGTTGAATAAAGATCACTGTATTTCTTCGTAAGACTTTTACCTGCAAATAGCGTGAAATCAAATAAATGGAAACATCTTGAAAATGGGCATGCAAAATCCATTGTCAGAGCAAAAGGCTTTTTTTCCAGAGAAAATTATATGATTTCTATTCAGTGGAAATAAAATTCCTGTGATAATCAAATGATCCTCTCCCCCATTGCCATTTGATAAGGTTGCTTGGCAATTTTGTAAGTAGCAGTAGTAGTAATAAGATAGATAACTTCATTTGACAGCAGAAACTATGTTGTTATCTGCAGATATCAATATAGTCAAAGTAGTGCTTGGCAAGTCAATTGCACAGAAGTTTCAAACAGTTGTTCTTGTTATGGGAAACAGTATTGTCTGTAAACACGAAAAGACGTATACGATCAACTCATTGACAAACTAAAATCTTCCCATTTCATCTTGCGGTAGATAAAATAGCAGATGTAGTTAAAGATACGTGTTTGATTAAAAGACATGACGTGTTGAATTTGACATAATAGAGAGTGAAGTATGTGGTGTATATGCTGAATGTAATGATTCAGAGCTAAAAAGTACACTTAGAGACACCCACACACTCTTCCCCCTCCAGATCACCTCCTTCTTACCCTCCCTCTCCAGACTCAATGGCAGTACAATATATTGTGCAATATATTCAGAAGTTACCAAAAAAATACAAAATTCTCTCCAATTAGTTCCAACTCCCCTCTCCCCCTAGGGCTCTTCTCAATCTCAATCACCTCATTGCATAAGATACAATAATTCACTTCAAATAGCCTTGTAACTTTGAATTATGATTGCTTTTATTCTCTAAGTACTTTGTAGTTAACTAGCTTAAATTTGTAATCTATATTTATTTGTTTTTATTCTGAACATATATATGTATACGTATGTGTACATGTGTTCGTGTTGTCTGCCTCCAATAAAATTTAAGCTTCTTTAAAGGTTGTTGGGGTTTTTTTGTACTTGTAGTCCCAGTTCTCAGCACAATGTCTGGCACAAAGTAGATACTCAATAAAATACTCATTGACTGATTTATTGAACATAAAAAGCACAAATGGATATTTAAAGGAAAATGCTTCTAATTGCATGCTGTGGTAGCATTGGATTTTCCTTTCTTCCTCAGCTCTCCTCCAGACTGGCTGATCTGAGAGGATGGAAGAGAAAGGGGCTGAGAATGTCCAAAGCGCGGTACTCTGGGGAAACGAGGAGGAAAAAGGTATGGACTGGACTCTGACTTCACCAACAGGAAGAGCTACATTCTTGGTCTCAGACACTCTTCAACATCCCGGGCTTTCTCCAAGCCACTCCAGCTGCATGTCTGCTCTTGTTTCTTTCCCATCTCTGCACTTCCATGCAAGATCTGCAAAGAGATCCCAATTCATACTTTGAATTTCCCTGCTTCCAGGCACAGTGGTGTCTCATGCTTTCTGCCACTTTCAGAAGAAAAGCTACTCCTCTTGAAGATGGATAATCACATCTTTCTTCTTCTCCTTCTTGCTGCCCACACCTAAGGCCTTGAGATTGGATCCTTTCAAGACCAAAAGAACTAGAATCCTAGGGACTTCCACAATGGATTTGCCTGTATACACTCTAGCTCACCAAGTCTCTATCATCTCCAAAGTTTATGATTTCTGGGAGGTCCTTTTTGAATCTTCCTGGGCCTCAAAAAACCCAGACTCTATTGATGTCAGAGGAGATTTATTACTTTGTAAACACATCGATATAATTGACAGATTTAATCAAAATGATATTGAATTCTATAATGATGGAATTCATTCAATGTTAGGATGAAACACGGGACTACAAGCATCAACAATGTGGCTCTTTATGGGCTTTGGGTCCATTACATGCTTTTCAGATGATTGAATTGAAAAATATATTTAAGGACACGCTCTTTTAAGTTGATATGGGAACAGTCAATGTTGCCAAAAGCATTACATTAAAATAAAAGCTTTTGCAAAATTGTGTGATGATGTAAGAATAAAGAAAATACTTCTATATGTTTACAAAACACTCTGACTTTCCTTGCCAAAGAACTTCCAAGTATATTATAGCTCTTAGAATAAATTGTCATTTTTCTTAGTAACAATAGTAAAGATGACATAAATTAATTTTATAACAAAAATTCTTCCTTGAAACTTGGTGTCTAATTTTTTTTTTTTTTTTTTTTTGCTGAGGCAATGGGAGTTAAGTGACTTGCCCAGGGTCACACAGGCAGGAAGTGTTAAATGTCTGAGACCAGATTTGAACTCAGGTCCTCCTGACTTCACGACTGGTACTCTATCCACTACACCAACTAACTGTCCTTTGGTGTCTATTTTTTTTTAATTGGATGCTATAAATAAATTAGTACAAGGTCCTCACACTTATACCCTGTTTCAGAAAGTTAAAATGATAACATTTATGGAAAATATTTATGGATAATGAATTTGCAGAATATAGGATGTTTTCCAAAATTAAAAAGAAATTATTGCCTTGCAAATGAGATAGAAAAGAGTAAAAATCTGCTTTTTGATCCTTTTGCTAATCTACAGAAGCTATTCTGCAGACTATTTTGAAGACCTACATAAAGAATCCATTTGGCATGGACAAATATGGTCTTATGCCATCTGAATAAAACTAATTAGTAGACTTGTCTTGTGATAATATATGAAGCAAATCATTGAACCTAAAATATTGTTTTTTCTAAAGGCAAATAAAAGTTTATTTATCACAGAGACAATGATCACAGTCAATAACATCACATTTTGAGAAACTCCACTTAGAAAAACAAAACCACCATCACATTCATAATATTATCATGGTTATTATTTTAAAAAATAAATGATAATTAAGACGATGTGAGTTCTGGGTGCTGGAGATGCTGCGATGTGCCGGAGACCTGGATCTCCCTTTGATTTCTACCATTATTGAAAGCCGTCAGCGGCTGAATTAATTGCCAGGGGTAGGGATGGCGTAAGGGATAGAGCACCAGATCTGGAGTCAGAAAACGTGAGCTCAGAACCAGCCTCAGATAATTTGCTGGCTATGTGAGCCTGGGCAAGTCATTTAATCTCGTTTGCCTCGGTTCCTCGCCTATAAAATAAACTGGAGAAAGAAATGGCAACACCCCAGAATCTTTGCCAAGAAACCCCCAGCTGGGCTGACAAGCAGAAGGGCTGTAATGCATTGTTTGCCCACCAGATGGCTTTCTGATTCCCTACGAGCAGCTTACTTTCCCTACCGTCTCCTGAGCCCATGGGTGACAGTACTGGCTCTCCTCCCTCCTCCCCGCCTCAAGTTTAATAGAGATTTTCAAAGAAACAAATCTCTGCCTTGTGTTTAGGATTAGATTTGTTAGCTCTCAATTTGGGATTGCACGCAGTTGCAAAGAGAGTTTGTCAGGAACTTGGAGTAGCAGATTTGGCCAAGGAGCTTTTAGAGTTCCCAAGATTCATCTAGGTGGTTTTCATTAGTTTGACACTTAGGTATAAAATGTTAGACCCTGGGGATAGAACTGTAATTTAGAGGAAGTAAGTTCAAACACTTTGGGGGTTTTAGTAGGACCCTCACAAGTGGAGCTTTAATAATTTGCTATTTCTAAACAAAAGTCCTTGTAGTTACATTTTAAGAACAAATAGTTTTATTTCTTTTCAGGAGCTGCTCTCCCATTCCCTGTTTGCCCCCTTCCTCCCGCCCCTTTCCCCAAAAGGAACTTTCTACTACCAAATACACGCAGGAACGAATTGTGAGACCTTGTTTGTAGGTTTCCTAAAGATTTCGAGATATGATCTTGGATATCACCCCCTAATGGCCCCAAATAGGAATTCCCCTTCTTTTCTGTGCTTTTTGTCCCTTCCTTACCATGTTTGCATTCTCCTCACTTTCGTTCATACTATAAATCCATGGGCAACTGCCTCCCAACACACCCGCTTACAGGTGGGTCCCCTGGAGAATGAGGAATCTAAGTTCAAGATACTCACCTAAAACTACAGCACGCAAGGCCCCATCGCTGTGACTGTCTTTCAGCAGTCTGTCAGAGGACACAGTTATTCTGATGTAAAGGCACTTCATTGTAATAATGGGCTCCATATTTTTCATGGGCTGTCATCGTATAGCTTGAAGGGAAACAGAATAGACTTGTCCAGACTCTTCTCCCTACTTCTCTCCTTCTCCAAGGGAATCTTTACATCCTTCCAGGAGGGGAGACAGGAAGTTGGGATCAGAGGCTTCCTCTCTGCTCTCTTCTGAGAAACTATGTACTGGGCTAGAATTATGTCTATCTATTCTCTTAAATATTATTAGTCTGGGGAATATGAGCAGGTTCAATCAAACATCTGATCTCTGAATCCTTATTGGGAGGAAACAAGATCCCAAGCTCTATGTCTATGGCTTGACTCTTTTCCTACCAAATACTGGTTTCACACACATAGTGAATAGCAAAGAAATCCATTTATCCAAATCATAGCAAAACAGAAATCAGAGAAGGAGAAAATATAACAGGCAATACAGAGTGAAAGAACTTTCCTACTAGGAGCAAGATGATTCAGTTCAACCAATAAAGAAGAGAAGAAAGAGAGAGACAGAGAGACAGAGAGAGACAGAGACAGAGAGAGACAGAGACAGAGACAGAGAGAGACAGACAGAAAAAGAGAGAGAAAGAGAGAGAGAGAGAGAGAGAGAGAGAGAGAGAGAGAGAGAGAGAGAGAGAGAGAGAAAGAGAGAGAGAATCCTTGATCTTATCCTTGATCTAAAGTCTTGAGCGTAACAAGCTAGAGATAGGGAAATGATGAAGACCACTGACTCCTCTCATCTTCCCAGTGACCATCAACCACCTGAAGTAGAGTTTGATTTGCCCATCTCTCCTCTCAAAGACAGAAGCCAGAAGTGCTCAAAGTGACATGTTTGAAGACTGAAGACTGAAGAAGTCTAGAGTTATCCTGCTCTCACTAGCCAGGATATTCATCTCCATTAATAAGAATAGTCATAGACCTTGGGACAGGAGTCCCATAATAAAATCGCACAGGAAGATTTATGGTAGAGCATCCCCCACCCCACAAATGTAGAGAACACTCTTGCCAACCAGCTTCCTTGGGAAGAATGTTCAGGGGCAGAGTTGACCTGTGTGGGGGCTCACATGCATGGAGGGACAGCTTTCACTTATGACAGTGTAGGTCCTTCTGTGGCTCTTTTGTGATGTCCCTGACCTGCCACTCACTCTATGAGACACCTTGGCCTAAAGAGTTACTCTGTTGGGCTCCAGGCCTACTCTTTGCATGGCATGTGGCTGGCCATATTCTCCACCACCTACAGCATCCGACTTACCTGACATCTCTGACTACAGAACTGTTCTGGTTGTTCATAGGAATGGAACTCTTGCCTTAGGGGCAGTTGGACATGTTCCCAGTTCTGCTAGCTCCTGAAGCCTGCTTTCTCTGAGCAGCAAAACCCAAGCCCCCCCTTTTTCAAATAATAGCTTTTTATTTTCAAAATCCATGCAAAGATAGTTTTTGCCATTCACCTTGTGCTCCAAATTTTTCTCCTTCCCTTCCCCAACTCCCTTCCCTAGACACCAAGCAATCCAATATAGGTTAAGCATGTGCAATTCTTCTATACATATTTCCACAATTATCACGCTGCACAAGAAAAATCAGAACCAAAAGTAAAAAAAAGAGGGAAAAAAGCAAGCAAGTGACAACAAAAAGAGGTGAAAATCCTATGTTGTGCTCCACACTCTCTCTGGATGCAGACGGCTCTCTCCATGATAGTTTCTCAGAAGGCTGCAGTTCACAAAGTAGTGTGCTTGAATTCGGCTTTTGGGGTGCATACATGCATGCGTCTCCTATGATCACATGTTTCTTCCACAGGATACTGCCACAGGGGGAGGAAGAAGGAGAAATTCCCTTCCCTTTGCCACACGCTACAAAATATATAGATGAGTCTTCAGAGTTTCTGCCAGAGAACTCTTAAGTTCACTTTCTTAGAGTGAAGCCAACTTGTTTTTTATTTATTGCTGAGGCAATTGGGGTCAAGTGACTTGCCCAGGGTCACACAGCCAGGAAGTGTTAAGTATCTGAGGTCAGATTTGAACTCAGGTCCTCCTGACTTCGGGGCTGGTGCTCTATCCACTACACCCACCACCTAGCTAACCCATCCACCAGCTTATTTTTTAAAGCCCTCAGTGGCACAGCTGATCCTTAGCAAGTTAATAACTAGAAGGTCCATGTCTCTTATCAAATGTCACTATCCAATGGCTAATGCTTTATAATGTCATCAATCATGTTGTTTGTACACACACACACACCATATCCTTTGTAACAAAAAGTAAAAGAGAAGGATAAAATTAATTAAATTAAGCAACCCCCTTTCACCAGTCAGGTGCTGAGGAACTGGATGTGAGCCTCCTGCTTCCAATCTCACCCTCAAAAACATTCAGAGAAGAGAATTTAAGAATACATTAGCAAACAAAAACTTTTATGCCATACTTTCAAAAAATCATAAAATAAAACTGTTCAGATTTATTCAAATTGGAGGCCCAGAGAAACTACAGAGAGTCCCCCAATCACCTTCTGAAGGAAACCTCTACCCCCACATCCTCAGGAATGCTATAAACAAATTCCAGAGACACTGAGTCAAAGGAAAACTATTTCAAACAATCAGAAAAAGGAGTTAACAAAGGAGCCATGGTAAGAATCACAGAAGATTACAAGGTACAACATCTAATGACTGTCATGGCTTTTTTCTATGGGATATATTTATATAAGTAGCCATAGTAATTTTGTACTTGGAAGTGTAGTTATGAAGTGGATCATACTTATGACCTTCAGTTAGAAAACAATACTTTCTAATAATGGACCAAAAGGAGCTCCAAGCTCTCAAAAGCAGCCACACATGGTATCAATTTTAAAAAGCAAGTGCTTCAAAAGATCAAGAATATTAAGGAATGAGGGCTGCTAGATAGTACAGTAGAGAGAGCACCAGCCCTGAAGTCAGGAGGACCTGAGTTCAAATCTGGCCTCAGACACTTCACACTTCCTGGCTGTGTGACCCTGGGCAAGTCATTTAACTCCAACTGCCTCTGCAAAAAAAAAAAAAAAAGAATACCAAGGGAATTAATGAAAGAAAAAAAAAAGGCGACCTAGCAAACTGTATTATAAAGCAGTAATCATCAATACTGTCTGGTACCGGCTGAGAAATAGAATAGTGGACCAGTGGAATAGATTTGGTACAAGACACACTTGTCAGTGAGCAAGGTAACCTAGACTTCAGCTTTTAAGATCAGAAATCACTATTTAGCAAAAAAAAAAAAAAAAAAAAAAAAAACTGCTGAGAAAACTGGAAAACAATAGGACGTAAACTAGGCAGAGAACAGCATCTCACACCATATGCTGAGATAAGGTCAAAATGGATGCATGATTTAGATATAAACACCATAAACTAATTAGAAAAGCAAGGAATAGTCTACTTGTTGGATCTCTGGAAAGGGAGAAATTCATGACCAAACAAGAGGCAAAATAAAATAGTATTTTTTTTTAAAAAGAGCAAGTCCTTGCCTCTTACTGGGCTTAGTTACAATTGGACATAATGGCACTTCTCCAGAGTTGTCTATTATGGGCTGGGTAATGTAAATGGTTCCTCAAACAATTCAGATAGAGTAGAAAATTCCTATTGTTAAATGGAAAAGGTATATTCAAAATCACGCTTACTTGAGTCGTCTAGTGTTAATTGTTCTTCACAAATAGTTGTGAAGAAACAAAGAGAAAAGTTTCCAGTGTGGACTCTGGAACCGTGTCTCCACTGAGGGCCCAATGGCTTCCTACCTATAAGGACATGGCTCCTGAGGAACACCATTTTGTCTGGTTAACTGATAATTCTGTTTGCTATAAAATAGGAATATACAGCTGCAACCACAGGAAATACTTTAGGGAACAGATGTACTGGAAAGTCCCTCCGATTGACTGACCTTTAGGCTGCATGGCTGGTATGTGAGAGCTTGGAGGACACGAGCAGAGAAAATCTTCATCTATAATAGTTCCTTGGCAATGGTCATGGGTCTAGTCATGTGGTCTTGGGCCTGGAGACCGTAGGACTAGGCAATTAAAGGCTCTTCCCTTTGGAGTTAAGACCAAGGAAAGAACTTTGTCAGTTCCTCCCACTGCATATAGGTTTTTGTGGGGCATGTAAGCACCCATTAGTAAGTAACTTGGTTGGAACTGTTACAAAAATTGCAGAAATTGGGGAATAGGTCCAGTGTCAATTTGAATATTTGGTTAGTGATACCATGCTGTGCTGGACATAGGACCCTATGTATCCTTCTCACTAAAGATAAAGTAGCTATTCCTTTTTTTTTTTTTTTTTTAAAGAAAATTGTTTTTCCCCTAATTACATGTAAAAACAACTTTTTAGACCTTTAGGTTTTTCTTTTATTTTGACTTAGGAATTCTATCCCTCCTTTCCCTCCCTGCCTACTCCCCACACTGCAATGGTAAGCAATCCATTATAGGTCATACATGTGCAATCATATAAACCACTTCCATATTAGTCATTTTGTGCAAGAAGACTTGAACTGAGAGAAACAAAGGAGGAAAGAAGGAAGAAAGAAAGAGAGAAAAAGAAAGCAAAAGAAAAAAGAAAGGAAAGAAAAATAAAGAGAAAGAAAGGAAAAAATAAAGGAAGAGAAAATAGTATGCTTCAGTCTGTATTCAGACAACATCAGTTCTTTCTGTGGAGGTAGATAGTATTTTTCATCATGAGTCCTTTGGGATTGTCTTGGGTTATTGTATAACTGAGAATAAATAGCTGTCATTCACAATTATTCATTATTGCTTTTGTATACAATGTTCTCCTGATTCTGCTCACTTTACTTTGTATCAGTTAATGTAAGTTTTCCCAGGCTTTTCTGAAAACATCCTGCTTATCATTTCTTATAGCACAATATTAGAATCGTATACCAAAACTTGTTCAGCCATTCCTCAATTTGCTCGATTTCCAATTCTTAATCACCACAAAAAGGGCTACTATAAATATTTTTTGTACAAATAGGTCCTTCTCCCTTCATCTTTTAAAAAAAAATTCATTTAGGTTACAGACTTAACTGCAGTATTACTGGATCAAAGGGTATGCACAGTTTTATAATCCTTTGGGTATAATTACAAATTGCTCTCCAGAATACTTGGATCAGTTTATAACTCTGCCAGCAGTGCCTTAATGTCCCAGTTTTCCCTCATTCCTTCCAACATTTGTCATTTTCCTTTTCTGCCATGTTAGCCAATCTGATAAGTCCGAGGTAGTACCTCAGCGTTATTTTGATATGCATATCTCTAATAAATAGTGATTTATATAACGAAGGATAGTTTTGATTTTGTCAGCTAAAAAATCAAGACAGCTATCCCTGACCCCAAGAGGTCCTAAACCTGTTCCTAATTGGCAAATCAGAATAAGAAATTTACCTCTACTGATGAACAGCTGCATAAATGTGCATTTAACTGCATAATGACCGAATAACCAGGCATCCAATCAGAAGCCATATCGGTGACAAATCAATAGTAGTCCGGAAAGAAGCTTGTCCAATGATTTCTTAAATCCATTCTCCAGGAAGATTTGCTTGATAAGAATGAATTATTCTGGGATATAATTCTAGCTAATTCTCTCTGACCCTTCCGTATTCCTTCCTCAACATAGACTTTCCTTGGCTTCAAGCTCCTTATCTTCTCAGAACTATATATATCCTGGAGAAATAACTTAGATCCTTATGATTGAAAGACTTTTTTCCCCTCCAGAATGGTTTCAGGGACCTCTTTGGATGAAGTGGCCATATTGTTGAGAAGTGTCTTGTTTTCTAATAGGATAGGAGAGCAACATAAACTTTTGCTACATAAACACAGTGGATGGTTTTTACCTGGAAGAGAGGGGATCCCTCTCTGACTTGGAGATGATTCTGAGCCACTGGATGATAGTGAAAAGTTCTTATTTGACCAGGTAGAAGGGGGACCTGCTGCTCTAAGATAACATCTTTGGAGATTTTTTTTGTGCATTGGGGAGAGGGAAGTTTTAACAAGTGGTTCAGGGAATACTGAGTGGAAAGTCCTGGGAGCACTTCAGTATCAACAAAGATCTTGGGCTAGGTGCTTTATAGTAAGGTTTATATAATACCTGGATGAACCTTGTTAGATATGTTCTCAAATATTTTATAGTTTCTGTCATTTTTTAAAATGGGATTTCTCTTTCTAGCTTTTCCTGTTAGGTTTCCTTTGTAACATACAAGGATGCTAATGATTTATGTGAATTTATCTTATGACTTTGCTAATGTTATTATTTCAACCAATTTTTGGTTGATTCTGTAGGATTCTCTAAGTAGGTCAGCATATTGTCTACAAAAAAGGGGATAGTTTTGTTTCTTTATTGGATCTTTACTTATTCTTTATTATTTGTTCTTTCAATTTATTTTTCTTGCCTTTTCAAACAACTAGCTTTTTTTTTTTTTAAGTAATATGTTAAAAATACTGATGATAATATCCTGGAACTTATTTGAAAGACCACTAACTTTTCTCCATCACAAATATTGTTAGTTTTTGGATTTAGAAAAATGCTATTCACTATATTTTGGAAAGGTACATTTTCCACAATGATTTCCAGAGTTTTTAAGAGAAACAAATGATAGATTTTTATCAAAAAGACTTTACAACATCTACTGATATGATCGTATTGTTTTTATTTATATTATTAACATGGCTTATTATTTTTATAATCTTATATCAAACCAACCTTATATTCCTATGTAATCCCAACTTGGTTATAAGATATAGTTTTTCTAATATGTTGATACTATTTTATTTAATGTTACTTTAAAGTTTTTACATTCATATTCTTTAAGGATATTGTTCTGTATTTTTCTTTCTCTTTTTCTTTCCATTGCATAGGACCATATTTGCCCTTTAGTAAAAGGTTAGAAGGGTTATTTCTTTTCTTATTGTTGCAAAAAATTTCCTTCAGGATTAGAACTAATTGTTCTTTAAATATTTAGGGAAATTTAGTTTTAAATTCATCTGGTCCTAGAGATTTTTCTTTGGGAATTCATTTCTGAATTCTTCAGTATTTTTTCTGAGACTAGGTTGTGCAAATAATCTATTTCTTTTTTCTTGATAATTTTACATTTTTTGTAGTATTCATCTATTTTTTCCCCTAAGATACAGATTTCCATTTAGTAGTTTGCAAACTCTTTGGGGATTTTCAATAATGGTGCAAGGAATTCGTGCTAAGAATTCCTTAATGGCACCTTCAGCAATAAATAATTCCCCAATTATGTTAAAAACATATTTTTCCTCTGTGATAATAAATATGTACAGGTTTCAAGAAACTCAAAATTATTATGATCACGTGTATAATAATTTTAATATTTGTGTATTGAATACATCAATGACCACTTCTGACTAAGTGCAATACGTTCTTGAAGTTTGTCATCTTGTCATCAAATTGTTTCCAAACCATCATAAGGGTTTAACATTTTGTAACAAACTGACTCAAAATAGATAGATATATACACAGGCCTTAATTTGCCTGATTCCCCTGTTACTCTATTATTATACTTCATCTGCAAGTAATCACCTGATCAAGATATTACAACATTTGCATTCCTTTGGACAAATGTCAGGCTATTTGAAAACCACATTGGCCAGCCACATGAATTACAAACACAATCTTGAAATCATCTCAGTCAGAAACATTCTGTGGAATCAAATATTATAAAGCCATATTAAGACTGTTTTCCAAGGTAAACTTTGTCTCCATTAATGTTACTATTTTTTCTTTGGTAGATTTTTATATGAACCGGTTGGAAATGTTGGTCTGTTATTTAGTAGGATATCTGTGAGGCCATATAGCCAGTGTATCAGTGATAGAAGAAAAAAAGTCAAGTGAAGAGATTCTTTCCTTACAAAAGTCAGTCTACATATAAAATTGTTAAAGATGAAATTGAAGATGCAATTGAAATTTAAGTACATTTATCATTTAATGCCATGTTTGGCATTAAATAGGAGAAAAATGAATATTTTTATTGTAACTAATTTTCATCAATTGATTTGTTAAGGTTATTGTTTAGCTGTATCCAATTCTGCTTGACTCCATTGGGGATTTTCTAGGAAGAAATACGGGAGTAGAATGAAACCAAATGGGCAACAATTTTAGATTTCCATGTGTGCTCAGAGGACTGGGGTGGGGGAGGGGGGATATTCACTCCTTCTGTCCCTTGGCTTACTTCCTACTTTTTCCCTTTGTGGCCCTCAAAGACTATGGAGGTAGAGGACCTCTTGCTCCTAACATGGGCCACTAACTACAATCTAATCTGCTGGAGGTCAGGTGGCCCTAACTCCTGGCCTTGGTTCTGAGTTCTATCTTCCCCTTTGGCCACAGAATTGCTCCCCATCCATTCTCCATGAATCAATTACTTCTAGAGTGGCTGAATAAATCTCCTTTTGTTAAATATTGAATGACCTAGTAGTACCCCATTTTGTACCAGTGTTTAATTTAAACTATTAGGGGACTTGGCAGCTAGCTGGTACAGTGAATAAAGGGCCAGACCAAGAATCAAGAAGACTCATCCTCCACAGTTCCAATCTGCTCTCAGATACTTCCCAATTGTGGGACCCTGGGCAAGTCCCTTAACTGTTTGCCTCAGTTTCTTCATCTGTAAAATGAGCTAGAGAAGGAAATGGAAGACTACTCCAGTATCTCTGCCAAGAAAATGCCAAAAGTCATAGAGAATATCAGATGAGCCTGAAGGGCATCTACAATAGCACTAGTAGGCTGGCTTGCCTCAGGCTCAGTCCAGAACGCACACATTGTCCAGGGAAGAGAGGGAACACGTATTGAAACCATAGCACTGAGGCAAACAAATAGGGGTGCATGTGTCCAGCCATGGTAACCTACAACTTGGGACTGTGGTTAAACAAGAGTTTAACAAAACTTCTCCCCTGTGTCTCTGGGAGCTCCGGTTAGACCAGGGCTGCTAAGTACCCTTCGGTTTCCTCTCTGCCAAGGCCGTGTTAAGCCTTTAAGTAAAGCTGTAAGCTTTTAAATTAAGCCTTTTCAGTAAAACAGAGCCATCAGCTTTGGATTGCAATGCTTTTCATGTCCTCTCCCTTGGCTGGGCTCTGAGGCAATATATTCTGTCAGCTAAAAAAACAGTTCCCCTAAACTTGGGGTGAGCGGAGCCTTTCCAGCTCTCTCCCTTGACCCAGGTCCAAGGGATTTTTACCTCTCAGGAAACAATTGAGAGTGCAGAGAAAAGTAACCATAGAACTTCCGCCCCTTCCCATTGCACTCTTCCAAACGGCAAAGCTTCTCCTCCAATCAGCTTGGCCAAGTGGAAAAACTTTTCCTCTAATACACTATTTCAAGAGGTGGATGGCAATGTAGATTCCAAAGTCTTGCTATGTATGACCCAGCTCTGCAATAATTCTTGGGCCCTTTTCTGAGAAGGCTCCTGAGACCCTTTTCTGACCTATTTGGAGGAATGATCTTTATCAAGTTTATGTGTCTAAAGCAGGTTCTCTTGTGGAAATGACTCATCTCTATGTTACGGTAAAAAACCCAAATCCACGTGTCTGTCAATCATATCACAACTAGCCATTGTAGACTGTCTCATAGTTCCCAAACAGTTCTAGTTTTTGGTCTTTCTCAGCTATCAAGCTTTAAAGTACTCACGTCGGTTGTGTAGAAATTAGATGCTCTGCTGTTCAGAGGATAGCCCAAATTGAATATTTTTCTCTAAGGGGCTTGTTCTTTCAATGTCTGTCATAACCATCCTTGTTTTTTCCCATTTCTATTGATAAAAATACTCAAAAGGAAAAAGGGGGACCATCTGATGCATGGATATATGTGCAAAGCACCATTTGCAGGAGAAAAGGGGCAGACAATAACTGAAGATATAGTCATTGTTCTTGGATGGGCCAGTATGTTAAAAATGACAATATCTAAGTTAATATAGAGATCAGTATTATACAAATTAAGTTACCAAAGTTCCTTTTTCTCCCCTCCTTCTCACTCAAATGACTCCTCTTTTACCTACATCTTTTTTGAAGATATGGCCCTTCTCCTTAGGGAAGCAGACACTCTACCTGGCAGCATGAACACTAACAATATTTGTCTTCTCCCTGATATTCTTTTCTCTCTAGCTTTTCATGATAGTAATGTCATATAGCTTCTAGGGGAGACAGCAATGATTTTGAGGTCTCCTGGCCTTAGGGAGCTTCTGTTCTAATAGTAAATCAGTGATTCTAAATCTTCTGGCTTTCTGCCTCAGGGAGCTCCCACACCCAATCTAAGAATAACAATGTCTGATTCTGAGTCGTTCTTCAGTTCTTTGTTGACTATTGGATAGGTAATCTGTTTGTTAGTGAGAATCAAATTCCTGAGATCACACTCGGTTCTACCTCTGGGCCATAAATTACCATATCTATGACATGAAGAACTAGAGAAATGTGTCTCCTGGCTTCTATTTCTCTGCTAAATTCTCTTGGAATTTAGACTACTTGTAATGGCGTTACAATTACAATAAACTTTGCCCCTTGACCAGGAAATGGGTTCAAGCCTGCAAATTCTTTTGAGGTACATCGCAACATTGGTCTGTGATCCCAAACTTTTGGGGTCCCCTTCCCAACCTCAGCAATAGTAGTCTGTGCTCATCATCTTCCTATGATTACTCCTTGATCTTTGCTGGATCTCCTTCTAGATCTTGGTATCCTTCAGGGATCTGTCCTGGATATTCTCTTCTCCATCTATACTATTTCACTAGGTAAGAACATTAGATGCTTGATTCAATGATCATTTTGATTCTGATGCTTCTTAGTTCTATTTATTCAGCAATAACCTCTTTCTTGACCTTGTCTTCCATTTCCATCTACCCACTAGACATCTCAAACTGGAGATCCCATAAATATTTTTAACTCAACATATTCAAAAATGAATTCATTATTCTTCTCCCTAATCCCACCACTTTCCCTTTCTCTCTTACTATCTTTTACAGCATCTTTCCTGTCATTGGTTGTGTTGTGGATAGAACCCTGGGCTTAGAGTGAGAAAATCCTGAGTTCTAATCTAAATTTAGATGCTTACTAATTGTGTGATTGAGCAAGTCATTTATTTGTTTGCCTCAGTTTCCTCAACTGTAAAATGGGGATAGTAATAGCATCTATAATGCATGTTTGTTGTAAGGCTCAAAAAAGATAATTATTTGTTAAAAAAAAACACTCAGCACAGTGCCTCTGACTTTAAAGATTCTTATTCCCTTTCTCTCTCCCCTCTTGTTAGATCTCCATCCATGTCATACTCAGCTTTCAAATAAGGCTGGGAGAAATTAAGTGACTTGACCGATATTTTGCACATTTTAAGTGGTTGAATTATGATTTGTAGTCAGGTCTTCTGATTCTAAGTCCAATGTTCTGTTAGCTGTGGAAGTCTCCCAAGATTCTATTCCGGGGCCTCTTCAGGATCCCTGCTGGAGGAGTCCTTGTTTCAGTCTCACTGGGCTAAGTCCTGAAGGTCATTCTGTTCTCCTAGGGAAATGACTCCTGTACCTGGTCTTACCGCCACTTCCTAACTTTCTTTAAAACTCAGGTCAGCTACGCATGCAAAAATATTTGTAGCAGCTTTTTTGTAGTGGCAAGGAATTGTAGACTGAGTGGATGCCCATCAATTGGAAAATGGCTGAATAAGTTATGAGATATGAATGTTATGGAATATTATTGTCCTGTAAGAAATGATGAGCAGGCTGATTTCAAGAAAGATTTACAAGAACTGATGCTAAGTAAAATGGACTGAACCAAGAGAACCTTGTACACAACAACAACAAGATTATGTGATGATCAACTGTGATGGACTTGGCTCTTTTCAACAATGAGATGATCCAAGACATTTCCAATAGACTTGTGATGGAAAATGCCATCTGCATCCAGAGAGAGAGAGAACTATGGACAATGAATGTGGATCAAAGCATAGTATTTTCACATTTTTGTTGTGTATTGGCTTAGTTTTTTCTTTCTCATGTTTTTTTCCCTTTTGATCAGATTTTTGTTGTGCAACATGACGAATATGGAAGTATGTTTAGAAGAATTGCATATGTTTAACCTATATTACATTGCTTGGTGTGTTGGGGAAGGGGGAAGGAGAGAGAGAGGAAGAAAAATTCAGAGCACAGGCTTTTGCAAAGTGAATGTTAAAATGATCTCTGCATGTATTTGAAAAAATAAAATACTATTATAAAGTTAAAGAAAAAAACACCTTGGGTCAAATCCCCACTTTCTCTGTGAGGTCTTTCCTAGTCACTCTACTGTTTGTATATTTCCTCTGAAATTATCTTGCCGCTATATGGAATGTACTTGGTTGTCTCTATCATTAGAATATAGACTATAACTTTAAAAAATTATAAGCATCTCATATGTTTTCAAAGACAGTTTGCCCACCTAAATTAAAAAAAAATCATCAAATTCAAGCTATCCAAATTAGGTTTTATTAATAAAATGGTAAAAACTACCAGTAGAATGTGAGCATTCTATTCCCTTAAGGAAAGTCAGGCACCAGTTTGCTTTGTTTGGTTGTGACTTTGTATTCTAAATCCTTAATAATAAATGTACCTGGCAAGGAGTCTGTGCTTAAGTAAATATGTTTATTGATTATATTGAGGATTTCTTTTGAGTATGGGCTAGGCTAAATGTCACTAAAGTCTCTTCTATGTCTCAGATTTTGTGATACTATAATTCAATGCATTTAGCTTTCATTAAAAAAAGTTGACTTCCAAGTTTCCTCCGTCCCTCCTGTCCCTTTCTCATCTATTGAGAAAGCAAGCAATATACCATCATACATGTGAAGTCAAGCAAAACAAATACATTTAGAATTCAAGGTAAGTGCAGCTAGTTGGTGTAGTAGCTAGAGCACCAGCCCTGAAGTCAGGAGGATCTGAGTTCAAATGTGACTTCAGACACTTAAAACTTCTTGGCTGTGTGACCCTGGGCAAGTCACTTAACCCCAATTGCCTCAGCAAAAAAAAAAAAAAAAAAAAATAGAATTAAAGGAAAGTAATTAATTAGAAAAAAAATTGTAGCAAATTTTTCTAACAGATATTTGATATTCAAGATTAGGGTCTGATATTTAATATTTAGAGAAAATTGGTTCTCTATCATTCTGTGCCTTTTTTTTGCAAGGTAATTAAGGTTGCCCAAGGTCATATACCTAGTAAGTGTGCAGTGCTTGAGGTTGAAATTGAAGTCAGGTCCTCCTGATTCCAGGGCTAGAGCTCTATCCATTGCATCATCTAACTGCCCAATCCTGCATCCTTTGTAGCTAAATTCCTCAAAAAGATGGCCTCTACCTTCACATGAGGTGCCTCCAATTTCTCTCTTCTAATTTTCTTCTTAAACCTTCATAATCTGGCTTCTAATCTTATCATTTCTTCAAAACCACTCTCTTGGAGTTGCCAAGTCCATTGGTCTTTTCTCCATCCTCATTCTCCTTGACCTCTCTGCAGCCTGTGACTCTGTTGGTCACTCTCTTCTCCTTAATATTCTCCTTCTTTCTAGGTTTCAGAAGATCTCTTTTTCACTTTCTGCTCCTCCTCTCTGACCACTCCTTCTCTGTTTCCTTTGCTGGATCCTCCTCTAGCTCATGCTATCTAACTGAAGGTGTCCTTCAGGATTCTGTCCTGGACCCTCCTTTCTTCTTCCTTTATACCAATTTACTTCGTGATCTCATCAATTGTTGTGGATTTAATTACTGTCTTCATCCTGATGATTTTCACATTATATATTCTTCTTCAACTTTTCTGCCATCCTCCAGTATCACACCTCCAGCTGTCTTTCAGACATCTCAAACTGGATGTCCAGGAGATATCTTAAACTAAGCATGACTCAAACACAATTCGTTATCTTGCTCCTAATCCTACTTTTCTCTTTCTTCTCCATTACTGTAGAGGGCAACATCCTTCTCCATCCCTCGGGCTCACAACTTGGAAGCCATCCTGGATTCTTTGCTATCTCTCACCCCCATAATCCAATCTGCTAAAAAAACCCTGTCAATCTTGCCTTTGCAATATCTCTCAAATATAACCCCTTCTCTCCTCAGACACTGCCATCCCTCCAGGACAAGCCCTCATCACCTCACACTTGGACCATAGCAATAGCTTTTGGGGGATTTATCTCTCTCATATCTGTCCCCACTCCAATCCATTCTCCCTTCAGTCACCAAAGTGATTTTCCTAAAGCATAGTTAAGACTATGTCTATCCTTCACTCAGTGGTTCCCTTTGACTCTGGGATCAAATACAAAGTGCTCTGTTTGGCATTCAAAGCACTTTATAATCTGGCCCCTTCCTACCTTTCCAGTCTTCTTACACTTTACTCATCGACACATACTTTTCAGTAAAATGACCTTGGTCTTTTTGCTCTTCTATGAACAAGACACTCCATCTCTCAGCTCTAATCATTTTCTCTGGCTATCCTCCATGTCTGGAACACTATTCCTTCTCATCACCACCTACTGGCTTTTTAAAGTCTGAAACAAAATCCCCCTTTTTTTTTAACAGAAGACTTCACCAGTTCCATTTGATTCCAATGCCTTCCATCTGTTATTTTCCTACTTATTCTGTATACAGTTTGTTTGTTTGTTGTCTCCTTCACTCTGTTGCAAGTCCTCAAAAGCAGACACTATCTTTTGTCTCTTTTTATGTCCCCAGAGCTTAAAACAATGCTTGGCACATGGCACTTAATAAGTTTTGATTGATTAAGTGATTATTTGAGAAATGACAAAAAGGATGAGTTCAGATAAAGCTGAGAAGACTTGTATGAACTGATGCAAAAGAAAGGACTACAATTTATATAATGAAATGGTGAAGGAAAATAATTATGAAAGACTTTAGAATTCTGATTCATTGCAATGAAACATCAGGACTCCAGTAAGGAATCATCTTACTCTCAGGATGGGGAGGGGGGAAAGATACTCTACCTTTTTTTTTTTTTTTTTTTTTGGTAAGTCCAAGGGAAAGGTTGGCATTGGATCTGTCTCAAGAGAAGAGAGGAGTAAAATCTTTCTAAAGCTTCTCCAACATGTTGACTAGAGAGACTCCTCTATAATATATAATGATATATAATTATATCAGGGCTGATGATAATATACTTACCATTTCTTGGCACAAAAGAAATGGACCAGAGGTACAGAATGAGACAGAGCCCATGTGCAAAATTGTTTTGTTGGGCTATATTTAGTTGATATAAAGGAAAGGGAATCGCTATGAAAAGAAGCAGGGAGCACTATATAATGATGATTTTTTAAAAAAAGAAAAGAAAGATAAGTATAAATAAAACATTTAAACAAATATAGTAGAGCAGAGGCAAGTTCAGAAGGAGACACAGAGTAGCGTTAGAACTACCACGTTATATTGAATTAAAAGTAAAACAAATTGTGCAAGAATTATATGTAGTCATCTTCCTGTTTGTTGTATAAGGATATGTTGGTATTTATCGAGTTGCTAATGACAAAGATAATATTAAAAAAATAAAAATGAACTACTTGATCATTTCTTCAATAATTTACTCTTAGGGGTCATATGATCTCTCAGACAAAGCAGGTAGCACAGAAATGCAAACAAACTGAAATGGCTTTTCAGACCTAGTGATTGGGGGGGAGTGGTAGTTGCCAGTTGAATGGGTTTCCCTTTCCCAACCTTTCCTCCCATATAATCAAAGGGAGGGTGAGAGAGTAAAAGGAAAGGATTGAGCAAGAGTTTTAGACTTCTCATTCAATGAACATTTATTAAGGCCTACTGTGTGCCAGATACTATTTTAAGCACTGGGACTATCAAAGAAAGAAAAAGACAAAACACAATCTCTGCCCTTAAGAGGCTTGCAAACTAAACTTTTTGAACTCTTGGAAATTTCCTCAACATGATTCTGACTAGGATGTGCAGTAAATGGTTAACAATGGAACTCTGAAACAACAGGGCTCTCTGAAAAAGCAGGACACACTTTGAAGTTTTCATGTTAACATGATAATAAAGTGTTTCTACCCCTTTCTTAATGTAAAGAATCAGCAAAGCAATCTGGCTGATTTATAGCATTTGCTGATTCCTCAGGTGTAAATATAATGGAATTTTATCTCCAAGGTCTAGGCCAGGTATTGCCATTGTTGAAGCCCAGCTCTGCCCTTCTGTCCGAGTTTAGGTATATTCTCCTGCTCCTGAGTATCCCCACAATATCCTTTTTGTGCCAGCCATTCATTCTGCAGGAGCTTTCCCCAGGGCTTAGTCCAGAGAGCTGCCATACTCCCCTGGGTTAGAAGCACTGCCCTGTCACTGGCCAGCCTGTGCTCTGAGAATTTCCATGTAGTTTCTCAGACCAGGATATGGGCACCCTGGGTTAGTTCATCACAATGAGGAAGTCAGAAGTCAGGAACAGTCAGGCAGGAGGTCAGGCTACTCTGTTCAATCAGAGATGTGCTAATATTTCTTAAAGGGATGCATGACTCATTGTTAACACCTTGTTACCATGACAGCATCTCATCATCTCGGACTGAATCATCATAAAAGATTCACAAGAGCTCACTAACAAACACTTAAAACATAAACCAATAGCCCAGAGTGCCTTGCTTTGTCTTTCAGGAAGTAAAGAAACTTTATAGTACTGCTCTACAAGGAGATCAAATTCACTTTGGATCTGTATGGTCTAAGCAAGTCACTAAAGTGCAGAAAAGAGTTCTTTAGTCTCCTCAGGTACAAACCTGATCCAATCTCTCAAGCACATTGAGCTACTATTGGCAGATCAGTCATACTTTTTTAGCCACGTGAGTTTAGGGAAAGAAGCATAAAGCAGAAGGGGCAGCCAGCAACCTGAGTTTGATCTCGGGATCACCCAGACAAATATCTTACTCTCAGGATGGGAGGGGGAAAAATTCTCTGCCTTTTTTTGTAAGTCCAAGGAAAGGTTGGTATTGGATCTGTCTCAAGAGAAGGGAGGGGTAAAATCTTTCTAAAGTTTCTCCAACATGTTGACTAGAGAAATTCCTCCATAAAAATCCATTCCCCGTGGTGTTCAGAGACCAATCCTTTTTGACAGAATATCCAGTCATGAGGATACGAGGATCAATAAAGAGTTGTTGCAAATTACATTTCAGTAAAGAAAAATGGCTGCCCTTCAAAAAGGTGTCAGTTCTATCAATCTTAACCTTCTTGCTACAAATGAAACCAGAAAAAAGGAGAACTTTGCAGCTCAAGGAAAGGATGGCTCCTAAGTGTTCCTTGGGAAGGCAGAGAAAGGAGTTGGAGGAGTGGCTTTAATTGCATGCCCCAAAGTTATAACTGACATTACTCTCTCATGGAATATTTAGTCATTGCATGTGATAGTGCTGATGATAAATGTTTGCAAAAAAATCACTGAACGTAAGTGAAACCTATACATCAACATCAAGAACTTGTTAAGATATATTTAACATGTATGAGATTGCCTGCCAGCTAGGGGAGGGGGTGGAGGGAAGGAGGGGAAAAGTTGGAACAGAAGTTTTTGCAAGGATCAATGTTGAAAAATTGCCCGTGCATATGTTCTGTCAATAAAAAGCTATTAAAAAATAAAGATGTGTTTAAAATTAAATGGAAAAAAAGAACTTGTTAAGATGCTTGAAATCAAATCGGGACATACTGATGTGCGACAATGTCAGTGGAAAGTGGGAGAGGGAGAAATATGTGGGAAAGAAATGGAGAAACCCAAGGCTCATGACTCTATGTTAGGAATGCTATATTTGAAAAAAGAATTGATGGGTGAAGGATAAAGTGAACACTAAATATCACAAAGAATGAAATTGGAAGCATTTTGGCTGCCAAGTATGGCTGTCAAAACAGGAGAGAGGCCACCCAAATCTCATATACCTACTCCAACAAACACTTGGAGTTCACACTAGACCAAATGAGATTAAGAAATCCAAAGAGAAATTACAGTAAGCGATTTATTCCTCAGAACTTTCCAATAGTCAGTCAGTGCTCTGCCAGTCAAGTCAGCATCGGCATACCAGAGATAGGTAGAGACACTGTAGGAAGGAGGGAAGAAAGGAAGGAAAGAAGGGAGGGAGAAGGAAAAGAGAAAGAGAGGGAGGAAAGGAGGGAAGGAGAAAGGAAGTAAGGAAAGGGGGAAAAGGGAATGAAGGGAAGAACAAGGGAAAAAGAAGGAGCAATAGAGGAAGGAAGGAAGGAACAAGGGAAGGCGAAAAGGAAAGAAGGAGAATGGAGTGAGGGAGGAAGGAAAGAGGAAGAATGGAAGGAAAGGGAGACAGAGGGAGGAAGGAAAGGAAGGAAAGAAGAAAAGATTTATTCAATTCTTACTATGTTCCAGGAAGTCTACTAAGCACTGGAAATACAAATATAATTAAAAAGAAGGATAGTCCCTATCCTTAAGGAATTGGCATTTTTAATGGGGGAAGACAACACAAAAAGAAGCTAAAAAGCTGGGGCGATGGATGAGAAATATGACGGAACCTGGTTCAGGGACATGATTTTGAAATATAGAAAGTCAAAAAGAGGACCAGGAGGAGAATGAAGGCAGGCCAGCTTGCCTCCTTCACAAAATGAAAGTTCTAGGAAGAACTCAGCAGTGGGAGAAGGGGACATGTATTGTGAAGAGATATTCCAGAGTGAACAGACCATAAGGATAGCTAGGAGAATGTTCCTGAATGAGGGAAGTTCCAGGATAGGACACTTGTAGAGGGCCAGTTTTGAAGTCTAAAAAGATAGGAACAAGGTCAGAAGGAGAATTGTGTAGTCCACAATGTTCTGGGTCAGGAGGCAGCAAAACGAAAGAATCCTCTGCCTCCCCCAATCAAGAAAGTCTCAAGATAGGGATATTGGAAGATGCAGGGAATGAGAGCATCCATAGTGAAGACCAGTCTATCCCTGTGTCACCTACTCAGAGGAGAACATCCAAGGATCAGGGATTATGAGGTCTCAAACCCTCTATCATCATTCATGAAACACTGAAAATCCAGTGTTCTGAACTTCGAGAGTCAAGGAATAGTGTGGTGATTTTCTTCTTTTAAAATATAATAGTTCTCTCTGGGAGAAGGCAGGTTTCTTGGGAAGGTTTTCTGGAGGCAGCCCTAGTTGCAGTTGAAAGTAATAATCACCTCAAAACACAGCCAGGTAATAAAAGTTCAGATCTTTTATTGTCTCCAATATAGCCTGGTTAGTTTTCTTAGAGGCCTCTCTCTCTGCTTGGTTCCAAGAGCTCTTGCAGCTTTGTCCTTTGCTTCTGCCTCTGCTTTTTTCAGCCTCCCATTCAGCTGAACTCTCTTCTGCCACCAGCCAGCCAAGAGGAAAATGGAATGAATCTCTCTCGCCTCGGAGAGAGGGCTTCTGGCTCTCCCAGAGTGCTCTGTGTCTGGCCCAGAGTGCTCTTCTCCAAAGTAATTCAGTTGAACTCCCTTAACTGGGCCTCTGCTTTCTTCTTATATATCAGAGAGAAGGATTATGGGTTTTCTCCCATAGTGCTCTCTGGCCCTAAGAGCTTCAAGGGAGGTGTGAATTCAGACATCTCATACTAAACCCTGAAATCTCCCAAACGTGTGAACTCCAATGAGTAAAAGTGTGAACACAAGCATTGTATCAATTAGTTCTACTTAGTACCTTGTTTCAGGTTCTGGCCCAAAACATCTTGTAAGATTAGATCAAGGATACTGAACCATACTAAATTAGTTACTTATTGTCTCTGTCAACTCTAATGACTTAACAGTTTGTAAAGATTCCAATAGAATAGCTGCCCTATTCTAAAAAACAAAACAAAATGAAAACAAAACTCAGGAAATCCAGGTGAGATGAAGCAGAGCCAGCCACCTCACCTAAGGCACAATGGAAAAGAGGCATGCTCTAGCACAAAGCTTCAATTGGAGAACTAAAGCTGGTGCAATGAATAAATCAAAGAAAACACCAAACAGTATAAAAGCATTGCAAATCTAGAGAGCCCTCAAAGAGAGCATAACTCTGCAACAGCTGCAGCCTAAGCCAAGGAAAAAAGATTTTCACATTAATACCTACAAAAAATAAAGAGGTTGAAACAAGAAAATAAAAGCAGCTTTGGCGTAAAGAAATGGAAGGAAAATAAGCTATATAAAAGAGAAAAATTAAACCTACCCAAGAAATGGACTTGCTAGAAACTAGAACAAATCAGAAATCAATAACCCCAGGAGACAATAGGAAATATTAAAACAAACCAAAGATTGAAAAAATATCAGGAGGTATGAGGTATCTGCTATCAAAAAACAACTGACTTGGAAAATAAGTTAAAGAGAGATAATTTAACACTTATTGAAATCTCTGAAAGTTATGATGAAAAAAACTTCTGGGACTCATTATTTTAAGAAATCACAAATGAAAACTGATTTAGTAGTCTAGTAGTACAGATCTAGTAGAACTAGAGACTAGTATAAAAATAGAAAGACCTCCCTGATCACTGCCTAAAGAAACCCTCAAAGGAAAAGACCTAGAAATGTCATTGCCAAAGTTTAGAGCTCCAATGTCAATTAAAAATACTGTGAGTATCCAGAAAGAAGCTGTTTAAGTATCAAGGAACTACAGTCAGAATGCTACAAGTCTTGGAAGTTTCTACTAAAAACCAGAGATCTTGCAATTCAATATGTATTTCAAAATGCAAAAGATAGAGGCAGGCATACAATCCAGAATCACTTGTCCTGCAATGTTGAATATCATCCTACAAGGGGACCTGGCGGGGGGGGGGGGGGGGGGGGGGAGGGGGGGTTGGGGGGGGAGGGAGGGAAAAGGGGGAAGGGGGAAAATAGACCTTTAATAGAAGAGAGGACTTTCTGGCATTTCTAATGAAAAGACTAGAACTAACTAGAAATTTTGATATACAAATATGAATCCAGAGAAACTTAGACATTTATTTAAGCTGATGTAGATGATATAGGGCTAACATTAATGAGAAGAGCAAATTTACATGATCTTTTGTAACCTTAATGTATTGAGAATGCTTAAAAAAGAATCCCTGAGGCTGGACTGGTTCTGTTCTGAGGATTTTAAGAGGGGAAAGAGCCAGGAGGACTAAAGATAGAATACATAGGTGTAGAAAGTAAGAGAAAGGGGTAGACCTTTCTATTTCTCATAATTGCCACCTATGAAAAGAATACACAAAGATGGAGGAAAGGATGGGGGGAATCAGATGAAACTCACTCATGTGAAACAGATAAAGAAGGTTGAAATAGATTATTTCAACAGGAAACAAGCAGGAATGAAGCCATGGAATGAATTGAGAATTAAGGAGAATAATAGGGAGACAAAAATAGAAAAACAAATGAAAACTCTTGATCCTGAAGGGACGACTGGAAAGGGGTGAGGAGTCTTAGCATCCAAGACCCAGAAGCTAATTGCCTCTGGGACAGTTAGGGAATGGTTGAACCAATGGTGCTATAATAATGGAATAAAGTATTTTTGTTCTGTAAGAAATGACAAAAGAGATGATTCCAGAGAATCCTGAGTAGTATGAATTGATAAACTGTAGTGAGCAGAACCGAGAGGATAGTTTATGTAAAGATAACAATATAGTAAGAAAAAATAATTTGGAAAATTTTTAGAACCCTGATCAAAGCAATAATCAAACCACTCTGGATGACCAATGATAAACATGTCATTCACCTACTGAAAAAGAGATGATGGATACAAGGTGCAGAAGAGATATACATTTTAGTATGGATTCATTTTATTTAACTATGCTTATTTATTACAGGGTTTTAGAGACTTCTTGCTCCTTTCAATCAATTAATTGAGGTGAGGGGTGTATGTGTGTGTGTGTGTGGGGTGTATGTGTGGGAGTATGTGTAAATCAGGAGAAGAAGACTAAGCAATAGTAATATACATTTTGAAAACATTTAAAAATATCTATACAAGTAAATGATAGGAATATATATTGAAAATATAAAAATTAAAATGTATATTTAAACATATTAAAATATAAAAATATATCTATTTTTAAAAAATGTGTGGGCCATTATAACATTTTAGAATAACAATTGTAACATTTCTAAATGCATAGAAGAGAACTGAAAAATTCAGAAGGAAACACAAGCAAATTAAATTAGCTGTAAATTTTATTATACATATTATGTACATATATATGTAAAAGCAAAAGTTTTAAAATGAAGATTCACAGTTTTAAATAAGATCCTCTTTTTGTGCTCTGCTGTGTGTACGGGAATACTTTTTTTTCAAGTTCAGAATAAAAAAAATACAAAGAAAAAAAATCCCAAAGAATGAAATTGATTACGTTTTAACAAAGAGGAAAAGGCCTGATATGGATGTGGGTGTTACCTCTGAGTCAACTGTCTGTGCAGTCAGATCCCTGATTCATCAGAGAGAAAGAATTTATTTTAAACAAGAAGAAGGAAACAAAACTAGAAAAAGAAATGATGTAAGAAAACTTCACCCTGAATGATTTAGGCAAGTTATTGAAAGTTAAAAAGGGATAGTGGTCAATGGAAATGATTAACTCCAAATAAAGTTACTTCCTATCTCTTCTCCCTTTTATGGCTAAACTCCTTGGAAAAGCCATCTCTGCTACTTCCTCTCCCATCACTCTCTTCTAAACCCCCTACAATGTGTAACAGCCCATTACACAGCTTGAACTACATGTCCCATAGAGATCTCACGTCTAAAACTATCCTTCTCTCCTCCACATTTCTCCATTACTGAGGAGGTACCATTATCCTCCCACTCGGTCATCCAGGTGTACAAACTAGGCAGGGATGGAAAGAAAAGTACAAAGAAGCCAATTTCAGGGTCTGGGGTGGCCAGAGCAATCTTTAACTCCAAACCTGCCAAAATTCCCTCTTCAGAGGAAAGCCCATTTTGCCTTCAGAAGGTCCCCACAACAATTCGATTCTTTATTGCCGGGGCTATCCGAAGTCCCGGCCGGCTCCTCTTCCTTACTCTGCCGCTGGGTCCAGCCTTGATGACTGTTGGTCTTGCTGGTCTGTCTGCGGTGCACGTGTCTTTGCTTCCTCAACTGGGTCTAGAACTCTCTCCAACTGGCTCTCCAGCCACTGGGTGTGGTTTTCCCTTTGGATGAGCTAGACACCAGGCTGTTGGAGAATGAATTATATCACAACAAACACTCCTGGGGTTCCCCCCGAGAGCTGACTCTCTTTTCTCTTCCAAACTCTTGAACTGTTCAACTATCTCCAAGGCTTAGCTATTTACATCCTCTCTTGCCCCAAGGGATAATTTTTATTTTTGTTTGTACAATATCCAGGCTTAATTCATAACCCCCCAAACTCCTTTACAAATGGACTCTGTGGCCTAGAATCTTCTAAGCGGGGTCACCCGTGACCATCCGCTGCAGCCCACTGCCTGACTCTGGAGTTCCTGCCCAGGTTTACATCAGTGATCAGTGGTTCACTCCTAGTAACCCAGGAGGGCTCTCTGAGGGCATCTGGGCTCCACTTCCAGGAACAAGTCCTATGCAAGGACTGAGTAGTCTGGGAAATGATTCCCAAAGACCAAATCAGACTCAAGCTGGGATTGCAGGGAGGCAAGCTTCTTCTATTCATGACAAATGTATTGGAACCCCTAAGTCCAGTTGCTCATGACACGATCACCTGTGACCTGGTTCAGGAAGCTACTAGGAAGCAGGACCCCCACAAACCTAGCACTGGGCCTTCTTCTTTTTTTCCTGAGGCAATTGGGGTCAAGTGACTTGCCCAGGGTCACACAGCTAAGAAGTGTGAAGTATCTGAGACTAGATTTGAACTCAGGTCCTCCTGACTTCAGAGCTGGTGCTCTGTCCCCTGTGCCACCTAGCTGCCCAATCACTGGGCCTTCTGCATGAGTTGTAGTATCTTCCTTTATGCTCTACTCCACTCTCCATTGTCCTTCCTTCTCCCATTTATTTCCTTAGAATAGACAGACTGTTTAAGTATAGAAATAGGGATATGTATGTTTTTTTAAATAATAGCTTTTTATTTTCAAAATACATGCAAAGAGAGTTTTCCACATTCACCCTTGCAAAACCTTGTGTTCCAAAATTTTCCCCTTCCCCACCCCCTTGCCTGGACAGCAAGTAATCCAGCATATGTTCAACATGTACAATTCTTCTATACTATTTCCACATTTATCACGCTGTACCAAAAATAAATCAGAACACAGAGGAAAAAACTAAACAGCGAGCAAACAACAAAAAGGTGAAAAAACCATGCTGCGAGCCACATTCAATCTTAACAGTTCTTTCTGGGTGCAGGTGGCTCTCTCCATCTCAAGTCTATTAGAATTGACGTGAGTCACCTCATTGTTGACTGTTTGTTTTTAAAAAGGAAAACAAAAGTAAATATCAAACAAAAAAGAAAAGAAAAGAAACTACTCTGCTATTGTTTGTGTTTTTGGAATATCTGAATCCTCTATGTACTTTCTAGCAGCCTCAGTAACTGTGTTTACTTAATACAACAGAAATTAATAAGGTTTGAGCAGCCTTCCGTGTCACAAGTGTTCATATTTCCTAAAATTTCACAACCCCTTGTTTACACACGGACACCTAATCCGTGATCATATCCTATAGCTACACCAACTGGCCTCGGGGTGGCAGGTCACCAAACCTCCCCACTTCCTGCTTTGCATTAGGAAAAGCTGAATTCTGTGAACTAATAATCATAAAGCAAAGCAACCAGACACACGGTGCACGTACAAATAAAAGCAGACCGAGCGGGCCGTGCCCACACAACATCCACCAACAATGAGCGGGCACATGCAATTGTAGAACAAACGAATTTAAGAGCCATGTGCTAGTAGCATTGCAACCTGGGGACCTTATAAAACAAAACAAAATAAAATGGAGCAAGACGGGGGTATTTTCAGAGGGTGGTGGTGGTGGTATAAGAATTAATTAATACCACAAACAAACAACCCCGGTGAAGGAACCAGGAAACACTCTAGGAAGTGACTGTCCTGTACAATTGTGCCGATGTGTGTAGGAGACACCGGATCCCCTCCGGCAAGCTTAAATAACCAGTCTGACAGTCACAAAAATCTCAGAGCTTGGGAAGTGGGTCCATTGATAATGTGAAGGAGAGAACTAGGATGGCAGCGTTTGGGATCCTCCAATCCCCTTAAGGATAAGGCAGCTACTCATGCCTAACAGGGTTCCTCATGCCAATTAGAGCATCCATCTGTCTGCCTTCATCCTGTCCCAGATTACCCAGTTGGTCTGCTTTTCCTATCTCAGCACAAGCATTTCCCCCTGCTAAACAACAGTCCATCCTCATGCCCATGATGTATAGGACCAGGTGTTCCATCTTTTTGCAATAAATCAATTCTACTCTAAAAAGGGAAAGGTTTCATTGATCTAATGGTTCCTGGGATCCAGCCTCTGGGAAGACTTCCTAGAAAAGGAAGGATTACTTTTGGATATGGATCTGGTTGATCCTCTCGAACAACAGGGCAATGTTCAATTTAATCAAGGCTAAAACAGAAAAAAAAAAGCAGACAAGCAAATAAAAACCAACCTCTATGCAATAGATACAGCTTCATATTCAATTCTCTCTTCCTGTGAAATGTTCATATGCCTGGTACATAGTGGGTGCTTAATAAATGTTTTGATTGATTGATCTTTATCCAGTATGTGGACTCCCCAGGGAACCAAGGGAAATAGTCATTTGGATTGAAGGTAATTTCCCAGGCAGAATTATGTAGAGATAATTATAATAATTTTAATAATATTGTTATATTAATTATAATATATTATTTTATTATTTTAATGATAGCTTTTCATTTTAAAATATGTGCAAAGATAATTTGACATTCACCCTTGCAAAACCCCATGTTCCAAATTTTTCTCCTTCTCTCCCCGCTCTCCTAGACAGCAAGTAATCCAATATAGATTAAATATGCAGTTCTTCTATGTATATTTCCACATTAATCATGCTGCATAAGAAAAATAAGATCAAAAAGGGGGAAAATGAAAAAGAAAAAACCCCAGAGCAAACAACAAGAAAGGTGAAAATATTATGTCATGATCCACTTTCAGTTCCCACAATCCTCTCTTTGGATGCAGATGGCTCTCTTCATCACAAGGCTATTGGAATTGTCCTGAATCACCACATTGCTGAAAACAGCCACGTCCATCAGAATTGATCATCGTATAATGTTGTTTTTGCCGTGTACAATGATCCCCTGGTTCTGCTCATTTCCCTCAGCATCAGTTCATGTCAGTGTCTCCAGCCCTCTCTGAAATCCTCCTGCTGATGATTTCTTACAGAACAATAGTATTCCATCACATTTATATACCATAACTTGTTCAGCCATTCCCCGCTGACGGGCAGCCCCTCAGTCTCTGGTTCCTTGCCACCACAGACATTTCAGCACATGTGGGTCCCTTTCCATTTTTTACATCTCTTTGGGATTTAAACTTAGTAGAGACATGCTGGACCAAAAGATTTGATGACCTTTTAAGCATAACATTATTTTACATAATATGTAATATTATATTGTGGGATAAAATCACAGATGTCCTCATATATGTTATATAAGTTATTATATATAATATGCGCAATATTACATATAATGCAATTATAATATAATTGTGTGTATGTATAATAATGTAATTATAATAATTCAGAGTGATAGATCAGGCTCATTGCTCTAGTATTGTGTCAGGGACCCCTTCCCTGCTTTCATTCTGTGAAGTGGAGTTTGCAGACAAACCGCCCTCTGGTGTTCAATGAAGATACTGCAGGTGTTTGAAAAGCCTGGAGCACTACACTGACTCCCTCTGGTGGCCAAAATCAACTCCACAGTCTGTGACAGTCAATTCTGGGCACCTTGCAGAAAGCCGGGAAACGGCCAGGTGTGGGTGGTCACGGATCCAGGGTCACCACCACCAACTGCCCGATCACCAACGGCACCTGCGTCACTCATCACACTCGTTAAAGGCGGATTATGCTCTAGATCCTTTGTAAGGAACTTTGTTAGGCACAAAAAGACCAAGGAGTTTGCTTTATTTTCAAAGTAAATCTTCCTCTCCTCTCCTCTTCCCTAGAGTCATCCCATATAACTAAGAATACTTTTTAAAAGAAAAAAAGGAGGAAGGAAGAAAAAAATCAGCATTGAATACTATTCAAAATTAATACATTGAAAAAGTCTGAAAATATATGGCGGGTACCGGGGTCACAATCTCCCAGGGTGCGGAGGGATGGAGTCGGAAGCTCCGCTGTCTGTGGTTGAAGCCATTCTTGTTCTCTGGAATTTTGCAGCATTCACTGATTGTTCTTTCCCATTCCCTTGTTGCAGTCCATGGGTTTCCTGGCCCATCTGACTTCTCTCCGAAGAGCAATTCATGTAAATGGTGCTTCTAGGAGCTTCCATTCTAAGGGAAGGAGTGATAACCCACATAGATAAGTATGAATGAAGGTAAATGAATGGAAATAGAAATAAAATGCAAATGAGGTGGGGGTGGGGAAGGAAATCGCTAATAACTGAGAAGACCAGAAATTGCCTGATAGAAGAAGTGGTCGTTGGGCTGAGACTTCAGGCTGGGATTTCAAGAAGTGAAAGTGAGGAGAAAGGACATTCCCCGTGCAGAGAGTGTCAAGATGCAGTTGTGCAAGATGGAAATGTCCAGTGTTGTCCAGTATGTGTGTGTATGTACGGGAGAGAAACAGAGAGACAGAGACAGAAACACAGAGACACAGAGAGGGGCAGAGAGACATCAGAGAGAGAAAAACAAAGAGACACAGAGACAGGCAAAGAAACATAGAGACAGAGAAAGAGAAAGAGAGTGACAGAGAGAATTAGACAGAGAGAGATACACAGAGAGAAAGAGAGAGAGAGACAGAGACAGAGAGAGGAAGAGAAGGAGGAGAGAGAGGACAGAGAGAAGAGAGAGAAAGAGGATTAGAGAGACAGAGACAGACACATCCAGAGAGAATAAAGGCTAGTTCGTTAGGAATGTATGAGTACTTAATTGAAAGGAATGCATAATCAGTTTGGAAATGGAGATTGGAGCCAGATTGTGAGAAGTGTTAACCATCAGATAGAGGAATTTATATTTTACCCTATTGGCCATAGGGAACCACTGTGGATTCTTTAGCAGAGGAAGTCCCATGTAACTTTGATCCCCTTTTCTCTGTAGGCAGAAAGGATTTTATTGTTGTTATTCCATGTAACTTGGAGATGATAAGGATTTGAGATGGTAACATCTAATAGAATTCTTAAATTTTTATGAATGAAATTCCTGTCTGGATAACAGTTTGGAGTACGAGAAGGGTCTGCTCACAGTTCAGCTTATTGACTGAGTTCTCCCGGAGATTTTGGAGAATATGTTCACGGCAGTATGTGGCTTTGCCAGCTCTCAGTCCTTCGACGTAGAGTTCTAGCAACCAGATTAGCTGCATGTCTTCTCCCATTTCTTGGCACATTGTACCTCGATGATTAAGTCCAACATACTTAAGGCTAACTCTTCTGGAGTTTCTGCAGGCAATGAGCGGGTCCTGAATGGCTAATTTCAAACTTAATTCCATTCCCACAAACAAACCCACATGACTCAGCCATTTATTCAACATTTTTCTGGCAGTGTGTCCGTTAGACAAGTCCATGCAGATATCTCCCAGGGAATGCCTTTTAATTCCATCCTTGGACCTTAATTGTTTCCTACCTCCATCCAGAGGCTAAATAATAATACCAATGGGTGGTGCAATGGAGAGAGGGCCAGGCCTGGAGTCAGGAATACTCACTGAGTTCAAATCTGGCCTCAATCACTTGTACTAGCCGTGTCTCACTGGACTAGCCACTTAACCTCGTTTGCCCCGATTTCCTCATCTATAAAATGAGCTAGAGAAGCAAATGGCAAATCACTCCAGTGTCTTTGCCAAGAAAACCCCAACTGGGCTAATGAAGGGTCAGACACAGTTGAACAAAGGCAGTAGGTAAATAAATAAATCACTTTCATTTATATCTGGCACATCTAATGATATGGACCTGTTGTCAGCCTTAACTGCGGCATGATGAAGTGATACCGGCTTATTCCAAAAGGATTTCTGGAGTTGCTTATCATGTGTCCTATGAAGGCCTACCGATTTTCTTCCTTTTTGGTGAAATCTTCCTATAAGGGTCTTCAGGAGATGTTTCATTGATATTATATGGATTTATGTAAGGAATCTTCCATCTTTATTATGGTCCATTTCACAATTCTATAGATGTACATTAAGAGTGACACTGCATGGATGTTCATTGTTTCAAATGTATTCTCATTCAGCTTTTCTCTTAATGTATTCAGCTACCCAATTTGGAACCATGCCCAAAGAGCTCTCAAACTGGGCATACCCTTTGACCCAGCAGTGTTTCTACAGGGCTCACATCCCAAAGAAATCATAAAAGAGGGAAAGGGTCCCAGATGTGCAAAGATGTTTGTGGCAGGTCTCTTTATAGTGGTGAGGAACTGGAAACTGAGTGGATGCCCATCAGTTGGAGAATGGCTGAATAAGTGATAGTATATGAATGTTATGGGAAATTATTGTTCTGTAAGAAATGACCAGCAGGATGATTTCAGAGAGGCTTAGAGAGACTTACATGAACTGATGCTGAGTGAAAGGAGCAGGATCGGGAGATCATTATATACTGCAACAACGAGACTACATGATGATCAATTCTGATGGGCGTGGCTCTCTTCAACAATGAGATGATTCAGGCCAGTTCCAATGGTCTTGTGTTGAAGAGAGCCATTTACACCCAGAGAGAGGATTGTAGGAACTGAGTGTGGATCACAACATAGTATTTTTACTCTTTTTGTTTTCTTTCTCATTTTTTCCTTTTTGATCTGATTTTTCTTGTGCAGCATGATAATTGTGGAAATATGTATAGAAGAATTGTACGTGTTTAACATATATTGGATTAATTGCCATCCAGGGGAAGGAGTGGAGGCAAGGGAGGGAAAAATCTAGAACATAAGATTTTGTAAGAGTGAATGTTAAAAATTATCCATGTGTATATTTTGAAAAGAAAAAAATTAATTAAAAACTTAATAATGTATTCAGCTGTCCCCTTCTCTTTGATATTTTTATGTTCAATGTGTCTTTTGTCAGCAGGAGACCAAGGTGCTTGTAGCTACTGCCTTCATCTACTGATTAACCTGACTTGTGAATTCAAACTTGAAATCTTAAGTCTCTCTCTCTTTCTTTGGCATAAATTAAGAATTTTGTACTTATTGAGTCCAAATAACATCTTGAGAACATTAGAGAAAGACTCCAAGAGATAAAGAAGCTGTTTGATAGCATTGGGGGAGAAGGAATCAAATAATTTGAAAAGCATTTTATTTTTCCAAACACAAGCAAAGATAGTTTTCAATATTCACTCTTGCAAAACTTCCCTCCCCCTTTCCCCATCCCCAAGACAGCAAGCAATTCAATATAAGTTAAATATGCGCAATCCTTCCAAACATATTTCCATATTTGTCATGCTCTACAAACAAAACAAAACAACCCAAAAAACAGATCACAGGGGAAAAGATACAAGAAAAGGAAAAAACCAAGCAAACAAACAACAACAAAAGATGAAAATGCTATGCTTTGATCCACAAATCTCATAACTTGACACCACTCATATCAAATCATCAAATGATTGATCAAATGTTTAGGATTGACTCTAATTTGGAAGGCTGTACATAAGTCTATTTGAGAGAGCTAATCATGGATTTAAGGTGGGACATATATGTAATGAGTTTAAATTGTCTTCCCATAAAGACATTTCACATCAGCTATTCTTGACATGATTGTATTGGAATAACGTTTTAAACAAAAAATAATTTTCCATATGGACATGAACTATTCTAGCCTTCCTGTTGTGCTTGGGTGTCTTCCATATATTTGTAACATGAAGAAGCCATGTCTGAGTCCAAGTCTGTGCGAGAGTCAAGTCAACATAAATGTTATGACCCTTTCAAGCAGCTTGTTCAACAGTCAGTCAATGTTGCTCCTTGTAGCCCCAAGATTCTACTGTGTATTCTTTTCTGCTCCTCACTCAATTTATCATTTTCTTGTATGTAGCAACAGACTTTTGTTTGGTGGATTGTTTTGTCTTCATAGTAAATATTCTTTTAGAAAAGCTAACTGATGTTAACAGATAAGGAAGAGAGGTCCATTGGTCTATCAAAGTTGAGGAGATGGTAAATGGGCAATTGATAATGGAGGTAAAACGCTGGAGGGAACCTCGTGAATAATCACATTAAAGAAAGGTCCACCTTCAATCCCCCAGGGTAGCCTAAAGTCCAAAAGACCCATCCTACCAGTGCTAAGCAGAGCTGAGGAAATTACATTTGGAATAATTTAGTCTGCAAGTCTTTTTTCCTCAGCAAACATTTATTAATCTCCTGTTGTGTGTAAGATAATACATTATGTATTATAGAAACAAAAAAAAATAGTCGCTATCCTCAAGAAGTTTGTGTTCTCCTAAACAGGTTACTTATTTATGTAAGTATATTATTATATATATTTATACAAGAGAAAAACTGGATGAGCAGCTAGAAAACTTGTATCAAAGCCAGGGAGATCAGAATTCAAGACCCAACTCTGGCACATATTAGCTGTGTGAGCCCAGCCACCTCTTAGTGCCTCAGGTAATCCCTGAGACTGGAAATAGTAGAGAAGGTACAGACCTGCATGGGGAAGGGTGTTTTGCTCACCTGAGAGTTCAGTGATATTGCAGATCAGGCCCTGTCACTAAGGCCTCAACTGAGGCCTCCCTCAGTTTTCTGATTGGTTTTCATCATGTTTGGATTAGCTTCTTCAGCCACACACAGTCCAAAGAAGCAGCCCAACTCGACGCAATTCCCAGTACGTGGTTCATTTATTTTTCATTTTCTAAAACAAACACACAAAAAAACTAGGTGGCCCCAGTTCTTCGGGGTGAGAAGCTCAGAAACTTGGCAGGGATATTGGTCAGCTAGTGTGAACACCTAGTGTGATCAGCTAGGCGTGTGAACAGCATTTCTAAGTGCAATGCTCTTGGGACCACTTAACCTCAGAGGATCATTAATCTAAAGCTAAAAAGAGGCCATTGCCTCCAGCACCTCATTTTACAAATGAGGGAAGTGAGACACAGAGAGGTTATTTGGCTGGGGACCAAATAAGCTATTGTATCCTCTTTGTAGAACCAGTATAGTGACACATTGCTTTTTTTATTCGATGGAGGACACTTCTAGTGTAGCCCATGAGCTTGTCAAGTTATTAAGAGATGACCTTACTCAGAGCAAAGGCCCAGGAAAAACAGGCTGGGACCCAGCTTGTGCCCAGCTTGACATAACAACAATCCTTTGCGTTCACCTTCTGGATGATCTCAGCCACAGCAAAATCCCAGAACTGTTTCCGGTCAGGAAGCCTTGCTATGAATCGAACTTGTCACTTTATTGCTGTTACCCCTCACTGTCAGGTCCAGAGCTCGCTGTGTAGCCATAGGTAAAAGGATTGAGATATCCCCACGCTGCCTCTGAACCTCCTCCTCCCACTAGGGATGGGGGTCTGATCTGGCACATGTGTCCTTGCTTGGAAGCCATTTCCCTCACTTTGTAATTAAACTTCTGTTTGAGTCCAGGCTCTCCTGTCTTTAGGCTGCTTTGTTTGGCGTCAGCCACCTATAAGTTAGAAACCGGTTCTGTCCAACTGACAAGCCGATAAGGCTGCTCGTACAGTGCCGGGACCAAGTGTTACGCCAAGTACACACGCAGCCTTTACCTGGGTCCTATCAATAAATACAATCTAGGTTAATCGTCTTCCCTTTATTTCCCAGGAACATTTCCAAAAAAGGAAATTAAGTGAGTTGAGGATGACCATCCGAGATGGCTGTTTGTTATCACTACATCCTTGAGTATCTGATGTTCGCTAACAATCTGCTTAATATCATGTGAAGAGGAAGGGGTTTAGACAGGGATGCCCTGGATCAATGGGATGAATTCCACAATGAACTTGAGACTGTGGTGCATGAATGATTGAAAAGACCCGAAGAAGACATCCCCATCAGAGTATATTGTCCCACTGGTGCCTTGCTGATGAAGCTCTGGGGATTTAAAAGATTGTCTAGTCATGGTGATAGCCCTTAGGGTTTTTCCCTGAGGCAATTGGGGTTAAGTGACTTGCCCAGGGTCACAGCTAGGAAGTGTTAAGTGTCTGAGGGCAGATTTGAACTCAGGTCCTCCTGAGTTCAGGGCTGGTGCTCAATCTATTGGGCACCACTTAGCTGCCCTTAGATTTTAAGGAGGACACGTGGCATTATAGGGTGATGTCTGGATTTGCTCATGAATTGGGTTTAAGTAAGGTAGAGTTGCACAAAGTCATCAGCTTCACTCTTTCAGAGTTAAGTCCAGAGTTAAGTCAGAGTTAAGTCAAGATTACTGGCAATGACCCGGAATGCAGTGGATGACCTTGAATGTCTGACCAAGCTCTAAGTGTTCTACAATACCTGCTCCACCCATCTTCATAGCTGCCATTGAAACAAATTGTTCTTCAGAAGAAGAAAGTAAAGCCTTTTCTAATGATATGAAAAAATAGTAATTAATTGTTCTCTTAGAAATGACTAGCAGGAGAATTTCAGAAAGGCCTGGAGAGACTGACATGAACTGATGCTGAGTGAAGTGAGCAGGACCAGGAGATCATTATACACTTCAACAACAATACTATATGATGATCAATTCTGATGGACGTGGCCCTCTTCAACAATGAGATGAACCAAATCAGTTCCAATAGAGCAGTAATGAACTTAAGCAGCTACGCCCAGTGAAAGAACTCTGGGATCAAGAAGTAAAAATAAAATTAAATTAAATTAAAAATAAAATAAAAAAATAAAAAATAAAATAAAATAATAAAAAAAAATTAAAAAAAAAAGAAAGAACTCTGGGAAATGAGTGTGAACCACAACATAGCATTTCCACTCATGTTTTTGTCCGCCTGCATTTTTTCTTTCTCAGGTTATTTTTACCTTATTTCTAAGTCTGATTTTTCTTGTGCAGCAAAATAACCGTATGGATATGTATACATATATTGTGTTTAACATATACTTTTACATATTTAACATGAAAAAAAGAAAAAAATCGTAATTAGAGAAATGCAAATTAGATCAACTCTGAGTTACCACTTCACATCTCTCAGATTAACTAAAGTGACAGAAAAATTTAATGATAAATGTTGGAGGGGATGTGGAAAAATTGGAACACTAATGTATTGTTGGTGGAGTTATGAACTGATCCAACCATTTTGGAGAACAATTTGGAACTGTGCCCAAAAGGCTATCACACTGTGCATGTATGTATTGATCTAGGAGGGCCACTATATACAAAAAAATCTTGAAAAGGTAAAAGGACTTATATGTATTTTTGGTAGTCCTTTTTGGTAGCGGCAAGGAACTGGAAATCAAGTGGATACTTCTGCTTTGGGGAATGGCTGAATAAGTTGTGGAAAATGAATATAATGGAATATTATTGTTCTTTAAGAAATGATCAGCAGGATGATCTCAGGAAAGTCTAGAAAGACCTACATGAAACTGAGCAGAACCAAGAGAACTCTGTATACAACAACAACAAGATCATGTGATGATCAGCTGTGACGGACTTGGCTGTTCTCAACAATGCAGTGATTCAAGGCAATTCCAATAGACTTGGAAAATGCCATCTGCATCCAGAGAGAGAATTAAGGAGACTGAATGTGGATAGAAGCATCTTATTTATATCTTTACGTTGTTTTTTTTTTTTTTTCTTTCTCGTGTTTTCCCCCCTCTTTGGCCTGATTTTTCTTTCACGACATGATGAGTGTGGAAATGTTTAAGAGAATTGCACATATTTAACCTATGTCAGAGTGCTTGCTGTCTTGGGGAGGAGGGTGTTAGGGGAGAGAGGAAGAAAATTTTGGAGCACAAAATCTTAGAAAAATGAAGTTTGAAAACTATCTTTACAAATATGTCAAAAATATAATACCATTAAAAAAATTGTTCTCATCCACCCTTTCCCCCCAGGGAAACTTTCACATGCTTGGGGCAAATCCCCCACTAGCTCATTAATTTGAGACTCTTGGTTATCCCCAGCCTGGCTTATCCCATCTACTGAGTTGGTTTTCCCCAGGTGTGCCTGCTGCACATGCAAGAACTTCTTGGAGCCACGTAAGATTCGGGTGACAGGTGGACACCAAAGGTGCAGGAGCAGCCCTGAAAAGGGCTCAGCAGCCTTCACATTAGAGAAGCTAGTCCTCCCTGAACACCCCACATGCCCCAATTTAACATCTTTGGGAGCAAAGCTGCAAATTATTTTCCAGAATGCCTAGACCAGTGATTTCCTAATCACCCAATCAAATGGACTTTTTTCAAACTTCATCCTTCTTGACTTCCCTGTAATCTTTAATATTGCCAATTACTATCTTCTCCTTGATATTTTTCTTCTCTCTAGGTTTTTGTGACCCTCTCTCCTAATTCCCTAATTACACTGAATTATTGTACCTGTCTTTCCACAGCTCCCCCAGATTCTGTCATTTTCCTTTTTTTGTCCACTTTGTCAATCTGATGAGTGTTAGGTAGTTCCTTGGGGTTGTTTAATTTACATTTCTCTAACTACTAGTAATTTAGAGCAACTTTTAAAATGTGGCCATTTATAGCTTAGATTTCTTCCTCTGAAAACTACCCATTCAAAGCCTTTGACCATTTGTTAATTGAAGAATAATTTTTATTCTTAAAAATTTGACACAATTCCCTATATATCTTGGAAATTGGATATTCTAGAACTTTGTAACAAATATTTTCTTCCCAGTTTCCTGTTTCTCTTCTAATTTTAGCTGCACTGTGGTTTTTACGAAACCTTTTCAAAACCTCACATGGTTCTCTCTTCTACCACCCTCTCAATTGAGAAACTTGTTTCAAGTTTCATTGCAAAAAAACCCCAAATTTGAGGCCATTCACTGAGAACTTCCCCTTCTCCCCACCCCTTTAACAACACTCAAAAGCCTTTTCTAATTATCTTCTCCTTCCCCCATCTTACATGAAGATGTGACCCTTCTTGCCAATGTAAAGTCCTCTACATGTACAAGTGATACTTGTCCAACCCATCCTTTCCAGCAGATTGTGCCTCTAACATCCTCCCTCTTTCATTTATCTTGAACCTCTTCCTGTCTATTGGCTACTTCTTCACTGCCTGCAAATATGCCCATTACCTGTAATCTTCAAAACCCCCTCATTTGACCTGTCCATCTTCATTGGATATCATCCCATAGCTCTCCTCTCTTTTGATACTAACCTTCTTGAGAAAGCCACCCACAATTGGAGACACCACTTCTTTCCTTCTCATTCTTTTCTTAACTCTCTACAGTCTGGCTTCTGACCTCATCATTAAACTGAAACTGCTCTCTCCAAAGGGATCGATAATCTCTTATTTGCTTGTTTATTCATTTATCTGGAGGCAATTAAGGTTAAATGACTTACCCTGGGTCAGCCAGCTGGTAAGTGTCTAAGGCTAGATTTGAACTCAGGTCCTCCTGCTTCCAGGGCTGGTACTCTATACATTGCACCACCTACCTCTGATGATCTCTTATTTGCTAAATCTAATTCTTCTTAATTCTTGATCTGTCCACAGCCTTTCACATTGTCTCTTTGACTCTTCTCTATAGGTTTTTGTGTTTTGTGTTTTGTGTTTCTTTCCCATACTTCTTTGCTGGATCTTCATCCAATTCATACCTGCTAATAACAATGAGTAACTCCCAAGACTCTGCCCTGAGCCCTCTTCTGTCTCCAGACTTCTCCATGTGTCTCCCTATATCAATGTGTGCTGGAAAGATGATTCACCCTCATTTTTTTTTATTTCCCCATAGTGATTTGGTTTGTTACACTTTGTGGGTCTTTTTAGATGAGTTTGAGGTGGAAAAGCTCCTTTCACCACTTCCTGCTACTTTGCCATCTTGGCTCTGTCATCTCTCTCTCTCTCTCTCTCTCTTTTTTGTGTATTTTTTTAATTATAACTTTTTATTGACAGAGACCATGCCTGGGTAATTTTTTTTTTTACAACATTATCCCTTGCACTCATTTCTGTTCTGACTTTTCCCCTCCCTCCCTCCACCCCCTCCCCCAGATGGCAAGCAGTCCTATACAAGTTAAATATGTCACTGTATCTTAGATACAATATATGTGTGCAGAACCGAACAGTTCTCTTGTTGCACAGGGAGAATTGGATTCAGAAGGTAGAAATAACCCGGGAAGAAAAACAAAAATGCAAGCAGTTTATATTCATTTCCCAGTGTTCTTTCTTTGGGTGTAGCTGCTTCTGTCCATCCTTGATCAATTGAAACTGAGTTAGATCTTCTCTTTGTCGAAGAAATCCACTTCCATCAGAAAACATCCTCATACAGTATCGTTGTTAAGTATATAATGATCTCCTGGTTCTGCTCATTTCCCTCAGCATCAGTTCATGTAAGTCTCTCCAATCCTCTCTGTATTCATCCTGCTGGTCATTCCTTACAGAACAATAATATTTCATAATGTTTATATACCACAATTTACTCAACCATTCTCCAATTGATGGGCATCCATTCATTTTCCAGTTTCTAGCCACTACAAACAAGGCTTGGCTCTGTCATTTTGATGAGTTCAATTTCAGATATCTATAGGACATCTGGTTTGATATTTCAATATGTCATTAAGAATATGAACTTGGAGATAGGGAGACAGGTTAAAGATGGACAAATAGATCTAACAATCACTAGCATATAAAAGACTTTGTTTAAGATGAGACCATTTTGGGAACACTGACAGCTAGCAGATCCCCAATGTGAACTATTCTTGAGATTCTAGAATAACATAACATTCAATACCAAGGTTAGGTAATGATGATAGAACCAGTTGAGATCTTCCCTTAAAGAAGTGCAACAGAGTCTAGACTTAAAACTAAATTTGAGTTAGGAGATAGGTTATAAAAATGAATAAACAAAAAATAAGCCCACCATAAAAAGTTGTGATGACAGAGATGCTCAAGATGCTAACCCAGAAGAAGAGAATGACTCTAAAACATCTATAAGCAAAGCCTCAAATAAAAACAGAATGGGAGCATAAAGCAAACTAATTCCTAGAATAGATGTGGCAAGACTTAAAAATTGAGATTTTAAAAAAATCAATGAAATTGATTCTGCCAGAGGAGAAAACTGGAAAACAAATGAGAGTTATGGAAGAAAGAATTAAAAAGAGAATTAACAACTTGACACAAGAGGAACAAAATTTTATCCTAGCAACAAACTCCTTGAAAATTAGAATGGACCAAAGAAAAGTCAACGACTCCATGAGGCAATAAGAAATATTAAAAATAAATTTAAAAGATTGAAAAATGTAGAAAAAAATGCAAGGCATATCATAGCAAAAAGAACCGATTTGGAAAATGATTTGGGGAGAAACTGTTTAACGATCATGGGGATACCGGTAAGTCATGACTAATAAAAAGATCCCAGATGTATTTCAAGAAATTTGAAAGAAGGCTCTCATATCCTTTAGAGCCAGAAGACAAAGTGGAAATGGAAAGAGGTCATCAATCACCTCCTAAAAGAAATCCCCAAATAAAAACTCCCAGAAAGATCACAGCTCAAATCCAGAGCTTCAGGTCAGAGGGAAAATGCCGCAAGCAGCCAGAAAGAAGGAATTCATGTAGTGAAGAGCCACAATCAGAATCACAAAATGATTTAGCAGCTACCACTATAAAGCAGTGGAGAGTTTGGAATCCAATATTCTAGAAGGCAAAGGATTTAAGCTTACAGCCAAGAATAATTTAGCCAGCAACACAGGGTATAATCCCCAAGGGGGGAAATGGACCTTTTTAATAGGACTTCCAAGTATTCCTGATGAAAAGACAAGAGCTGCCTAGAAACTTTGAAGTTTGAACACTGGAGTGAAGAGAAGCATGAAAGGATAAACATGAATGAACAATCACAAGGGATTAAGCAGGGAAAAACTGCTTACATTCAAATATGCAAGAAGATGTATGTGTCACCTCTGCACTCTATCATTATCAGGGTCACAGGGGAAGTCTAATTGGGCAAGGTCGGTTCTGTTATGTATTAATGATCTTAAGAGAAGAATGGGAAAGAAAAGGGAAGAGGACACTGCAAAGAAAGAGAAAGAAGGGCACGAGAAAATGATCTCATATAACAGGGTGTTCAAGGAGACATGTATTCAAGCAAGAAATGAGAGTAGATGAGAATGACTAACACCAGACCTTAATCTCATCTGAACTAGAGAAGAAAGAATAATCACATGTGGGCTCTCTCTCTGTGTCTCTCTCTCTCTCAAACACACACACACACACACACACACACACACACACACACAAACTGAGAACAGAAACACATTTTACTCAATGGAGAAATAGAACAGGACCAGGGAGAAATTACTGGGTGGGTAGATTAGAGGAATCAGTCTTGAGCAAAGCAAACTAAGGATATACAAAAATATTTCTAGCTCCTTTGGGTCAACAAAGAATGGGAATCTGAGGGGGGTAACTATAAATTGGAGCAAGGCAGAACAAATTTTGATACATAAATAAGATGGAATGCTATTAAAATTATGAAGAGGATGGTTTCCGAGGGAACTTGGGAAAACCTGCAGGATCTCATGCAGAGTGAAGGGAATGAATGATTTCTATAGTGGCGACAATATGGTAAAAAAACAAACATTGTTGAAAGAATAATGAATAGCTCCATTTCCAAAGCACTGACAATGGAATATTCTACCCACCTCCTGATAGAGAGTTGAATGACTCAGGGTACAGAGTGAGTCATAGGTATGTTTTTAGATAGGGCCATTGTTTGTGACATATTTACAGCAAGGTTTAGTGCTTTTAAAAAAAATTTTCTTTATTTCTTAACGATGTGGGGAAGGGATGAGGAAGAAGGAGATTTATGCTATGGCTACAATCAAATCCTAACCTCTCCCCTAAAATCCATCAAAAACATCACCCTTCTTCCCTTCCAAAATTCCCTTTTGCTTGTCAAAGACATGGTCATCGTCCTTATCACCCATATCCACAACTCTGGGATCATCCTTGATTTCTCACTGACTCCCAACCCTCTTATCTAATCAGTTATCAAGGTCTGTTGATTTTACCTTTGTGATATTCCCTTCCTCTGCCTCCTTCTCTGTTCTGAAGCTGCCCTTCCCTCCAAGTACACCACCTCATCATCTCACACTTGGACTGTTGCAATAGCCTGTTGTTTGGTGGCTCAACCTCTGCTCTCCCCATCCATCTTCCATCAGCCTCTCAAAATTATCTTTCCAAATATAGGTCTAAGCATATATGCACTCATTCTGCATCAGTGGATTCCTCTTGCCTTCAGCATTAAATAGAAAATTTGTTTCTCATTCAAAGGCTTTGATTACCTGGCTCCTCTTTCCCTTCCCAGTCTTTTTTTTTTCTTTAAACATTTTACTTCTTTCCACATAATCAGTGAAACTGGGTTTCTTGCTATTTCTAGTGTGTTATTATCAGTTAGTCATTTTCAATTGTTGTTGTGTCTGATAGTTGTGCCTGATTCTTTGAGAATCCTTTTTGGGGTTTTCTTGGCAAAGATACTAGGGAGGTTTGCCATTTCCTTCTCCAGCTCATTTTATAGAGGAGGAAACTGAGTCAATTGGAATCAGTGGAATCAAGTGATTTGCTCAGGGTCACATACCTAATAAGTACTGGAGGCCAGATTTGAAATCAGAAAAATGAGTCTTCTTGACTCCAGAGCTGGCACTTTATCCACTGTGCCATTCACTCTGAGGCAATCTAGACCTCAACTCTGAGCACTTCACTGGTTGTGTTCCATGTTTGAAATGCTCTCCCTCCTCATCTCTGCCTTCTGGGTTTCTTGCCTTCCTCCAAGGCTCACTCACCACCCTACTTCTGTAAGAAACCTTTCCTGGTGCCTTTTTTCCTCTTTTGTTTATTATTAATTATTATTGTAGCTTTTTATTTACAAAACATATGCATGGGTAATTTTTCAACACTGACCCTTGTAAAACCTTCTGTTCCAACTTTCCCCTTCCTTCCCTCCATCCCCTCCCCTAGATGGCAGGTGGTCCAATACATGTCAAATATGTTAAAGTATAGGTTGAATCCAATATACATATACATATTTATACAGTTATCTTGCTGCACAAGAAAAATCGGATCAAGAAAGAAAGAAAAAACTTGAGAAGGAAAACAAAAATGTGCACAAACAATAACAGAGGGAGTGGAAATGCTATGTTGTGGTCCACACTCATTTCCCATAGTTCTCTCTCTGGGTATAGATGGCTCTCTTCATTGCTGAACAACTGGAACTGGTCTGAATCAATTCATTGTTGAAGAGAGCCACGTCCATCAGAACTGATTGCCGTATCATCTTGCTGTCGCCCTGTCCAAGATCTCCCGGTTCTGCTTGTTTCACTCAGCATCAGTTCATGTCAATCTCTCCAGCTTCTCTGAATCCTGGTGCCTTTTAATTCTAGTTTGTTCTCTCTTAAATTATTTTCAATCTATCCTGTCCATAGCTTGCTTATACATATTGTGCATGTTGTCTCCCCCATTAATCTTAGGAGCAGGTCTATCTTGCGCTTAGCACAGTGCCTGGCACATTATAGGCATTTAATAAATGCTTGTTGATTGATTGATTAAAGGAAAAATGTAACTATATTTTTGTGGGACCTGTACTAAAAGATATGATAATCTGGGCCATTATTTTGTCCCAGGGTCTGTCTCCCCCTGAACCTCTAGGGGGCATGTCCTCACAGTTTGGAAAGCTCTGATCTGTGCCATAATGTTTCTTTTCTTTTTTTCTTTGCTGAGGACATTGGGGTTAGGTGGCCCAGGGTCACACAGCCAGGAAATGCTAAATGTCTGAAGCTAGATTTGAGCTCAGGACCTCCTGACTTCAGTGCTGGTGCTCTATCCACTGCACCACCCAGCTGCCCTTTGCCACTATATTTCTTAAAGAAATCCTTCTTTTTAGCCTGTCTAGCCCGGAGGGGACCTTCCTGATTTCTTGGTTACTCTGTTACCCTCATTATTACATTGTTATTATCATGCTCATTGTTACTCTATGATTCTGTAGCTTTCTTATCTTACTCATTACTTTGTTACACCTACTTTTATATTGTTGCCTCCTGAGTCAGAAAGAGCTGGATTGTGTGAAGGCGCTCAGCCTCTCAAGGCTTCAGGAAGCTCCCTAGGGTTTTGTGAGGCAGAAAACACAGTGCTTTTGTGTGTGCCCAGGCCCACTCCATGTCTTCCTGGCCATGCTGCCTGCACTCTAGTTTCCTCTGCTGGCCTGGGAGCGCCAGCTCCTGGATGCTGAAAAGGGGGCTTTGGCCATTGGCCAGGCATGGGCACTCACCCTGGCTCCCCTTCCCAAGTCTGCGTTGTCTTCCCCTACTCAAATGTAGGCTTCTTGAGAACATTGTACACAGTAATAAGGTTCTGTGATGATACAGTTGGCTCTTTTCAGCAATGAGGTGCTTCAAGGCAAATCCAAGACACTTGTGATGGAGAGAGCTATAGGCATCCAGAGAGAGAACCATGGAGACTGACTGTGAATCAAAGCATTCTATTTTTCTTTCTTCTTCTTCTTCTTCTTGTTTACTTTTTTTTTTCTTTCTCCTTTTGATCTGCTTTTTCTTGCACAGCATGGCAAATAAGGAAATACGTTAGAAGAACTGAATATATTTCATCTATATTGGATTGCTTGCTATCTTGGGAAGGAGGGAAAAGAGGGAGAAAAATTTGGAACCCAAGATTTTGTAAAAGTGAATGTAGAGGAGCAGCTAGGTGATGCAGTGGATAGAGCACCAGACTTGAAATCAGGAGGATCTGAGTTCAAATCTGGCCTCAGACACTTAACACTTCCTGGCTGTGTGATCCTGGGCAAGTTACTTAACCCCAATTGCCTCAGCAAAAAAAAAAAAAAAAAGTGAATGTAGAAAATTATCTTTGCATGTATTTGGAAAAATAAAATACTAAAAAATAATTGTAAGCTTCTTGAGGGTAGGTATTACTTTACTGTCTTGCATTTGTATTCCCCAAGGTTTAGCACAATGACTGACAGTAATAAGCATTTAAATTTATTTTTCATTCTGTATGGAGAGAGAGCTTTCTCTCTGCTAACTCCCTTCCCAAAGAAAGTCCCTATCTAACCCCCTTGCTGTCTCACTGACATCAGTCCATGTTTCTCATCCTTCCCCTTTCCTTCCTAGGTAGACTTCGGTCACATTCCCATGTTATTTTCCACATTACTCCCTCCCTCACTTGTTCTTCATTCCCGAGGCTGCGGGGACTTGGGCATCTTGCCTGCCTTTCGGTGCACCTCTGACCCCTAGAACTCTCACCCAGGCAGCCTGATTTATAGAGAGAGAGTGTTAAGGGAGAGAAGGCTTTGTAGCCAGATGCATCCCATTCCCTAAGCAGAGGCCCCAACTACTAAATCAGGAATGGAAGATTTCAGGATCCCTGCCCAGCACCCAGCCAAGAGAGGGATGTTTTCACCCCGCTAAGCCAGACTTTCGGCCTCCAAGATAGACGAATGCAGAGACAAGGTTACAGGATAAGAGAATTTTGAGTTGGAGATGACCTCGGCAGCACCTAATCCAACCCAATTATACCCAGAAAGAGCCCATGCTATAAGGGATCAGGGCCATTGAGGCTCTCCATGAAGACCCCCTAGGAAGGGGAGCTCACTATCTCCCAGGAAGCCGCTTCACTTCTGGGAGAGATCTTCTGGTTGGGAAATCCTCCCTGACAGCCAGCCTAAATCAATTCCTTTAGACCTCCCGTGCTCACTTCCCCCGCAATCCTTCCAGGTTACAGAGCAAAGCTGACCTTCCTCTTCCCCAATGGAGCAGCCCTTCCCAGACTCCATCACTGTGGTCATGTCCTGTACCTCCTCCTTGCTTCCCTCCCCCCACATACACACCTTTTCAGGTTCACCTCCCAACTCTCCTCATGCCGGCTGATAGAAAAGGCTTGGAGCGCCAAGTATGGGAAACCTGAGGCTGAGAGAACCCCTGCCTGGGTCCCCCGGGGGAGGAGATTCAGGCTCTGGGTGGGCCCATAAGGGAAAGGGAAATATTTTCTGGCAAGGCCAGGGAAAATTTGTCTGTGACACTTTCCACCCCCTCTCCCTCTTGGTATCACCTCTGGGGCTCGGGAAAGGGCGAGTTTGGGTGGGTATTTATAGCTGGGAGTTCCCGGGGGCCCAGTCTGTCCGGGTCATTATTTTCCTACCCAGCAAGTCCCCCCCTCCCCATCCCCACCTCTCTTCCTGCACTTTTGGCCACATTAATCAGCTTCAGTAGGCCAGAGCTTTTCCAATGTTCTGGACAGGCTTTCTTTCCTCCTCCTGTCCTCCCCCCTTCCCCTCCCCCTCCACCCTCACCCCTGTTTTGACTTGTCTTCCCCCATCAGGGCCAGCCTATCATAGACAACTCTCTTCCCCGCCTCCATTCCTCCCAGGGAGGACCAAAGTCGGGTCTGTGAAGAGGCGCACAGGGGTCAGAGGTGGAAAGCTTGACAAATGAACTCCAGATACCTTTGACTTTTTCCAAGACTGAGAAAGTCCCCAAGACAAGAAACTGAGACCCCAGGGGAGGGAAAGGTTTGCTCAGACCAGAGAGCAAGTCAGTGGCAAAGCCAGACCTGGAGTTTCCCCTTTAATTGCAGAGCCTGAAGGAAATGAGCTCCTGAGATCAGAGGCTGAGGGCACCTGCCCCCTCTGCTGTCTCTGGAGGAGTCTCGGGTCAAGTTGACGCCATCTTGGGTCCTCCCCTTCCAGAAGGCTGAGCCTAAGAGCAGCCTCCCAGGGCCCAGAACCTGGGGCCATGACTCAGGGTCACAGCCAAGCCCCCCACACTGGATGTTTATAATTCATCAAGGACTTTAGTCTGTTCCAGAGAAGCCTGAGCTGATCCCTGGGCTCCCCCATTCCCCAGTTTCTGAATCTCAGCCAGGAAGGTTCAGGATAGAGAAGAAACAAGCAGCCTAAAGATGGAGGGGGGGAGAACTGAGACAAATGTAGGGTTGGGTAGGTTTGGGGAGTGGGGTCCAGGAAGAGTTGTGCATGCACTGGTGTGTGCTGGACTGGACGCAGCTCGGGGGGAGAAGGGACAGAAGAGCAAAGATCTGGGCTGCATAAGGAGAGTCCCCAAAGCTCGGGATTGATGGGGCACCAGAGTTGGCAGCGGCATCTAAAACAAGCCCTTCCTGAACCAGGATTCCTCTCCAGCATCCCTGAACAGTGGGAGCAGCTGGCTTCTGCTCCAAGGAGGAAAGAGGCAGCACCTCTGGAAGTTGTCCATCCATTCCTGTGGGCGCAAATGTCGGGAGGAGGACACAGTCCAGCCTTTGGCTGCTTCCTTCCCCTCCTGATCCTGGATTTACCATCTGGAGGCCAGTAATTGGTCAATTGGCCCAAAGCTGACCAGAGCTCCACAAATAGCCTCTTGGATACTTTCCTCGACAATGCAAGATCCCCTTTTCTGATGCCTTCCCTAGAAGGGTACCCCCAGTTTGTATGTTTGTCTAGGTCTTGTTTGTATGTTGCCTGCTTTATCAGAGAGAATTTGACTTTTCTTTGTTCTTTGTTTACCCAGTGAGGGCCATCTCCAGTCCTTCTGACCTATATCTGGCCACTGGCCCCAGAAGGCTCTGGAGGAGAAAGTGAGCCAGCCCTTCCTCACTTAAATCCAATTCACTAGAATGTCATAGCATCACCCCCTGATTTCATGGTCGTCTTCAAGAAGGAAAGACGACAACAATAACGGCATACCCAGCACTCGTGCCTGGGGCTTTTTTAAATTCCAGGTCAAACAGATCCCGTTTCTTCAGACAATATGGCACAGACATATTCTGGCAGCTCTCCTTGGGACACCCTCCAGTTTCCTGATGGTAGGTCCAGAACTAAATACAAGATTCCAGATGATATCTGTCAAAAGACAGTGGAACACTTGCTTCCCTTCTGGAAACAATAACTCCCTTACTACAGTCCAAGAGTCAATTATACTTTTTGGTGGCCGTATCACACTGCTGACAATCCACCCAGACTCCCAGATCTTTTTCAGACATTATGCTATTTAACAATGGCTCTCCCATTTTGTAAAATCCCACTTCCTGTGGGAAGCTTTCCCCCAATCTTCACTAATTCTAATAATCTTTCCTCTCTCAATTATTTCCTATTTGCCTTGAACATTGTTGTTCAGTCATCTCAGTCCCGTCTGACTCTTTGTGATCCCTTTAAGTGACTTGCCCAGGGTCACACGACTAGTAAATGTCCGAGGGCAGATTTGAACTCAGGACTTCCAGCCTCCAGATCTGGCACTCTGTGAACTATGGCATCACCTAGATAGTGGCCCTAATTTAAAAAATATATTATTGAAGATCAATCAGAGGTTATTGAGTAGGAGAATGACATGATCAGATTTGTGTTCTTAGGAAACAGGTTGTATAGAGGATGGGTTAGATGGGGAAAGACTCGGGGCAAGAGATTAGTCAAGAGGCTACTTGCTATAGTCCAGTTTAGAGATATGAGGGCTTCAATCCAGGTGATGACTATCTGAGGAGAGAGAAGGAAATGCATGTCAGAGATCTAGTGAGGGTAGAAAATGCAAACTGAGTGAATGTGAGGAGCTGAAGAAATAGGAAACTCCAGCAGAGGCAGGGGGGAAGGGGGGGGCTGGGAGCAGGAGGAGAAGGACAATGCATTGTTTTGGACATGTGGAGTTTGAGATGTCTATGGCAAGTTCAACTTGAAATGTCCAGACACTGCTGGATCAAAGGCTATGTAGTTTGATGGCCCTTTGGGCAAAATTCCAAATTGTTCTTCCTCTTCAAGCCTTCTTTCTTGCTTTTCACACTGGATGTTCTTCTAGGGACTCTTTAAGATTGTTACTATGTGGGATCCAAAACTATGCCTTCTACAATAAAAGAAACTGAGGCAGAGTTCTGAGCCAATGGCACTTTATTAAAAGGCCTGTGACCCCCTCTAAAGAAGTGGACCTCAGATCTTCCTCACGATCTGAGCTGCCCCCTTCCTCCAGGGTCTTAGTTTTATAGAGCTTGATAACCAGACAATACGATAGAGCAAACTCAAAATACAGGATCTCATTGGTTGATAGACCTTGACCTTGACCCTCTGGGAGAATCTATACAAAATCTAGAATTCCAATTAACAAATGAGACAATGTGCAATCCGTAGCAGATCTATCTTGACCTTTCAGGATGAATGGGATGATGACTGGATGATAAAGATACATCTGCAAGGGCTGAGGGGCTGGTACACAGGCCTCAGGCTGGCAAACAGGGCTACTTATTGGTCAAGTGCTTATGGCCATCTCCCCATACTGGGCAATGGAGGAATTATAAGGAATGAAAGGACCACAAAAAAAGCTAGGGGATTTTGGGATTTTCCATGTCATGAAGTCACCCCCGTCACACTGAGCTCAGTTACTATCTGCTGGATCATCACACAATCTTGTTGTTTCTGTGTATGATATTTTTCTAATTCTGCTTGCTTCACTCAGTATCAATTCATGCAGATCTTTCCAGGCTTTTCTAAAATCAGTCTGTTCACCATTTTTATAGAACAATAATATTCCATTACTTTCATATACCATACATGATTTATTCAGCTGTTCCCCAGTTAATGGGCATCCATTCATTTTCCAATTTTTTTGCTGCCACAAAAAGAGCTGCTACAAATATTTTTGCACATGTGGGTCCTTTTCCTTCTTTTCTGATCTCTTTGGGATACAGAGCCAGTAGAGACACTTCTGGATCGAAGGATATTTTTTAGTGTTCCCAGAAATTTTTGTCAAACAGTGAGTTCTTATCCCATAACTTGGTGGCTTATTATAGTCATTGGTTACTGTATCTTATCTATTCCACTTATCCACCACTCTGCTTCTCAACTAGTACCAGATGGTTCTGGTGACTGCCACTTTATAATAGAATTATAGGTCTGGTACTGCTAGGTTACCATTCTTTGCATTTCCCCCCACTAATACCCTCAATATTCTTGAACTTTTCTTTTTACAGATGAATTTTGTTATCATAAAATATAATTTTTGGCAGTTTGGCATGACACTGAATAAGTAAGTTAATTTAGGTAGAAGCATCATTTTTATTATATTAGCTCTACCTACCCATGAGCAATTGATATTTTCCATTTGTTTAGCTCTTCCTTTATTTGTGGGAGAAGAGTTTTGTAATTGTGTTCATAGAGTTCTGAGTTTATCTTAGCAGGTAGACTCTTAAATATTGTATTTTGTCTACAGTTATTTTAAATGAAATTTCTCTTTTTCTCTCTTGCTGCTGGGCTTTGTTGGCAACATATAGATGTGCTGATGATTTATGTGGGTTTGTATTATATCCTACAACTTTGCTGACATTATTAATGGACTCAAGTTCAATGGATTCAAAAAGTTCCTTCTGTCCCATCCCTGACCATTGCATTCCCATCTCTGGGCGCAGATTTTCCAGTCTCTGTCCCTCCTCTCCCACCCCAACAAGGCATCCTGTTCCACTCTTGTTCTTAGAAAGTATTTCCTGATGAAGAGGCTAAAATCAGCTTCTGGACAATTTCCCTCAGTGTCTTCCTATATATCTCTCAGAGACAAGACAGAATAATGTCCTGTGTCTTTCAAGTGTTTGAAGATTAGATCTGATTGGATTAGATGAAGGTTTCATCAAACCTACCAGAGATACTGTCTTGGACACTTGGCAAATGGAGATTTCAAGGAGCTCACTGATGGGAGCATCAGAGTGAGACCACAAGAGGCAGGGGGAGGGCTGTAATGCTCTATCCCCCAAGCCCATCTTGGTGTTTTCTTTTTCCTAGCATCCTTTGATGATTCTCACATGACACTGAGTCGAAGCCCTCCCCCAGCCTGGCTGCCCTACTCTGGCCATGCTCTATTGAGCAGTGTCCTTTCTAACATGGGCCCAGACCTGAGCCCAGCTCTCCATATGGCCTCTGACTGGGGCAGAGGGACTCTCTGTTCCTTGTTCACAGGAGTTCTGTCCTTCTCTCACTGCAGCCCAAGAAAGCCTGAGTTGACTATTACTTTTTCTTCTTGACCTGGCAAGTTTTCAGGCCAACCAGACTTGGATCTTTTCCAAAGGAGTCAGTCAGCAAAGATTTATTAGGCACCAACTATGTGCCAGGCACTATACTCAAGCACTGGGGATACATTATGAAAAAGAGTCCCAATGTAATGCCAGAGAGACTGAGCCAAGACAGGGATTGAGATTTTTAATCTTTTAATATGGAGAGTTTGGGCTAGCCCACCACATGGGACTCATGTCCATATCATTCCGGCCCAGAGGAACTGAGGCAGGGAAGCTATATGGGGTTTTAGCTAACTAGGGTTTGCAAATGGAATACAATAACCTAAGTATACAATCTTATAGGGGAAACAAAGGCAGATGTGTGGGGGGGAGGACACTGGGAGGGTGGACAAGCCATAATTCCAGGGAAGGATCATAAACTTAATCCTGAAAATAAAAGGGCCAAGATAAGGTCAAAGGCAGTAGACGAGGGGCAATACTCAGATGGAGGGGGAATTATCCTAGCAACGACTGGATTTTATGACATGATGATATGTAAAGGTATTCCGAACTCTAAGGTTTTTCCTGACTCAATTTTCCATGTCCTAATGGCAAGGAAGGATGTAGGGGGGGGGGTGTGACCATAATAATTTTATTCAGGACATAACAATTCAGGGCATAACACCTACTCTCAAGAACTTACAGTGCAATGGGAAGAGACAATATACAAAAAAAAAACTGAAAAGGGGAGACATAAAGACAGGCAAGATACTCACTTGGTGGGGGAGACGGTTGACAAAGTCCAGAGAAATATAGCAGGGTGGGAAATGGAGAGACCGATGGCCTGTACACCCTCCTTAAATGAAGATTTTAGGAAGATGTCTTCCTCCTCCCAGGAGCGGGGAGGGACCCCAGGAGCAGAGGCTGAAGTGGGAGTACAAGGCTGATGAAGATGTCTTCCTCTCCCCCCCACTTTCTACAATTAGAGAGGTCCCAGGGGAAGAAGGTAAGATGGGGAATAATACCCCCTTACCCTCTTGCAAGCTGATGAGGGTCCTTGGACGTGATGGAGACATCCAGAGGGGTTGCAGATAGGTGGGAAGTGAGATGGCTGCTCTGTGCTAAACTGAAGGTTATGTAACAATGCCTACTTTGGCCCTCACTTCCAGGAAGGTCAGACATGCCATATTTCATTCCTTTCCCAGAGTTCCCTAGTACCATTTAGGGGAGATTTGGGGACATCCAGGATTTCACAAATATGATTTCAGCTCCGTTGATGCTATTGACTTCCTCACTTTCAGGAAGGTCAGGTGTTTTATATTTTACCCCTCTCCCAGGGTTCTCTAGTATCATTGGGGGAGATTTGGGGATATCCAGAATTTTGCAAATATGATTTCGGCCCCACTGATGCTGTTCTCTCAAGTATGTATGTGGGCCAGTTCTACTTAGTCATTTAACTATCAAATTCACATTTACAAAAAGGATATTTATATCAAAAGCACAATCACAGTTGTAAAGATTATCCCCCAACACTTGTGAGACTTAATCCCCCTCTCTCTTTGTACCACTTCAGTCTCTGGAGAGAGGAATGGGATTAGGTTTATAATTTAGCTCCTTTCTTCTAGGGCACATGGTGTAAATTCCAAGCCCTAAGCTCCCCTAGGGCTTAAGTCACAGACATGGGGCTTCTCAGGATTTCCATGTCAGGCTGGCTGGCTGCATCATCCTGCTGGAATCCTGGCTCTCAGGCTCACAAATTCTAGGGGGATCGCCACCTGAAACCTGAAAAACTAGAAACGAACAGAGTCCAGGCTCATTTCTCTGAACCAAGACGAAAGTGTGTGTGGGAGGTGTGTCTCCCCTTCCCAAATCAGTTTATGGCATCTATGCTGTGAGTAAATGATGATCTTTTACCTCTAGGTGCAAGAGGAAAGATCCCACAAGAAAAGAGGGTGTAGACTGTAGGCCAGGAAGTCTGAAAAGTCTGAAAGACGTGGCCTTGGCAGCAGGCAGCCAATCACAGGAGGCTCTCCCAGCCATGTGACAGGGAAAGCCAAGGGCCTCTGGGTGAGGTGCCCTGGCCATGCCCAGCCCAGGTTGTCAGGGCTCCCTGGGCAAGGCCAGCAGGCTCCAAAATCCCCTATGTTGTGCCAGATCTACTGTGTTCTACACTTTGGAAACTGATTCCTTACCTCGTGTGCAAAACTTGAAACTTTCTCTTTTTTATACATTTATTAGATTTAACCCAACTTTCTAGTCCTACGCAGACTGGCAGTTCCCCGAATGGTAAAGGGAGGAAATTATTTATTAATGCTTATAAGTGCCTACTATGTGCCAGGCATAGTGGTAAACACTTTATAAATATTAGATTATTTGATCCTTACAACTATCCTGGGAGAAAGATGTTACTATTATCTCTTTTTTTTTTTTAAGTTGAGCAAACTGAGGCAGACAGAGGTTAAGTGATTTGCTGGGATTACACAGCTATTTGTGCTCAGGTCTGCCTGATTTCAAGCCCAGAGCCCTGTCCTTTGCGCTACCTAGCTGTCTCAGGCAAGGGACCATGTCTCTCCTGCCCCTTCACATCTCCTTCCTGACTTGCTCCTTCACCATCAAAGATTTGGGACTTGGCTTGGAGATTGCTGGGATTCCCAGGATGATCCTGTTTCTCCTCAGTATTACTGGAAGGTCCTTTAAACCTAAACATGTTTTGGACATAGGCCTTGGGTCCCTCTTGGGGCTCTCGAGGGGTTTGCTCTCGAGGGGTTTGCTCTCGAGGGGTTTGTCTTTGTCTACCATCATTGCCTGGGTGATAACCAAAAAGGTTCTTTTGAGTCCCTTGGGAAGGATTCACTGGAATCAAGACACTCTGATAGTCTTGGAGAAGAAAGGAAGTGGGGTATAGAAAGAATATATAAATGACTGTAGTCAGCCTTATTCTGGCTCCAGGCCCTGACTCTGTCAAGAACACAGGGTTTTGAAAGGATGAATGTCAAATTATCTTTGCATGTATTTTGAAAATAAAAAGCTATTATTAAAAATAATAAAATAAGGGGCAGCTAGGTGATACAGTGGATAGAGTACCAGCCCTCAAGTCAGGAGGACCTGAGTTCAAATCTCAGACACTTAACATTTCCTAGCTGTGTGACCTTGGGCAAGTCATTTAACCCCAATTGCCTCAGGCCTCAAAAAAATATATGTGGGCCAGTTTAGTCACTTAACTATCAAATTCACATTTACAAAAAGGATATTTATATCAAAAGTACAATCACATTTGTAAAGATTATCCCCCAACACTTGTGAGACTTAATCCGCCTCTCTCTTTGTACCATTTCAGTCTCTGAAGAGAGGAATGGGATTAGGTTTATAATTTAGCTCGTTTCTTATAGGGCACACAGTCTTGCTGCATAAGAAAAATCAGATCAAAAGGAAAAAAACACATGAAAGAAAAAAACCAAGCAAAACAACAATGACAAAACAACAAAAAAGGGTGAGAATACTATGTTTTGATCCACATTCACTCTCTGTGGTTTTCCATTTGGATGCAGATAGCTCTTTCCATCCCAAGTCTGTTGAAATCACCTTGAATAGCCTCATTGTTGAAGAGTCAAATCCATCACAGTTGATCGTGATAAAATATTTGTAAAGTACTTTGCAAACCTTAAATCATCATACTAATTGACATTAGTTATTATTATTACTCCCCAGATGTCCAGCTCTCAAGTGTTTCCCTTCCCCCTTCCCTAAGATTGCCCCATTTTGAATTGTTGGGTCACTACTTTCCTCAAGGAAGCAAGCTGTGCTATTTCTGGCTTCAGAGGTTGGGAGGTGGAGGAAGAGTGAGACATCTTCAAAATGGAGATCTTGGAAAATTTGCAGATCAGAAAGGGGTCCCATGGGTCCTCTAGCCTAGGACTTCTTAAACTTTTCTTGTGATCCCTTTTTGCCCAAGAAATTTTCATCTGAATCTGGATGTTTAGGTATATAAAATAGGTAAACAAATCACTTTGGGTGTCCACCTGATCCATCTAAGTCTTACCTGTGGCTCCGAGAAGGTATAGTATGCCCAGAGGTCACATCTCGGTTTACCTTTTGGGCAGAAGGGCTGACCCAGGTTAAATGTAACTGAGTGGTCTCACTCAGTTGGGTGAGTTGGGAGAGGGTGAAGACTTCCTCTGGTGGAATAGGCAGATGATGCTCCAATGGCCATGCAGGCAAGGGAAGCAGGTGTTGTGGAGTGCTTCGAGCTTGGTTAAACATTGAAGACACCAAGGTCATCCTGTGCATCTTACGTCATCACCAGTTAGTTGTCTGGATACTATCCTGCCACTAGACAGCGTTTATTCCAGAAGAGACAATAAGGCTGATGACTTTACCCAACGCTGCCTCACTTAAGTCCAATTTATGCATGAATCAGAAGACATCACCAGGCATTTTACCATTTCTTTCTATCTCAAAGTCTCATGGGTAAAGGATGAAACAGCTGGATATCCTGGAAGCTGTAATCACAAACCTGCCCACAGGTGGCCCAGGCCCTACGGTCATGTTCTTCCTGGAAGCAAGGGTGGGATTCCGCAGCCCCCTGGATATCTGAACAGCCTTTTAAGGATTGCATTGCTCACCTCCAGGTGCGAGTAAGGGGCTAGAGAAGGTGTCCTAAAAATTGTCTGCTTACCCAACCCTGGACTCATTACTGCAGCAAGCAGGAATTCCACCCTGTGGTTGAAACACACCCAAAAATGTACACACACGTCTACAAAGTCGAGTCCCCTCACCATCGGTACGTGGAACGTGTGCCCACTTACAGACAACACAAAATCTGGTAGACTTGAAAGATGAACAGCTCTTGTTGCTAGAGAATTTAACAGGTATCACAATCAAATAGCAGCCCTGAATGAAACAAAGTTGGCAAATGAAACCAGCTTGCGGACATCAGAGCCAGATAAACATTTTTCTGGAATAGCCTCAGTGAAGGGGTAGTGTAAGTACTGTGAAACTAGTGTGTGTTTTTGCAATCAAAACTAATTTGGGAGTAGCTAGATGGCACAGTGGATAGAGCACCAGCCCTGAATTCAGGAGGACCTGAGTTCCAATCTAGCCTCAGATACTTAACACTTCCTGGCTATGTGACCTTGGGCAAGTCACTTAACCCCAATTGCCTCAGCAAAAAATAAAATAAAATAAAATAAAAAGCTAATTTAGTAAACAAGCTTGAATGCTTTCTAAAAAGAGAGAATGACAAGCTCATGACAATGCGATTGCCATTTGTAAGAAAACACCATGCTAGCATTTTGGGTGCTTATTCTATCACCATGACAAACCCTAATGAGGGTAAAGAGCTGGAGATGCTTATCATCAATGTGTCAGAAAAGGACAAGCTTATAATTCTGGGTGATTTTAATGCCAGAGTAGACTCAGTCTACCAGATATGGCAGGGAGTCCTTGGGAGAAGTGGAGTTGGAAACAGCAACAGCAATTGTCACTTGCTACTAAAAACTTGTGCCTCTTATAAACTCCTCATCACCAACACTGTCTGCCAACCACAATAAAACTTCATAGATGCACCCATGCAGCAAACACTGGCATCCAATAGGCTATGTGATTGTAACGTGAAGAGATACTTAGGATGTGAGAATGACAGAGTGCTGGACTGACCATAGACTTATCCTCTCCAAGATGAATATTCACATTCGACAAAAGTGGCAGCCCCGAGCCAAAAAGATTACCAGAAGAATTAATGTCAGCAGATTAGACCGCTTCTTTGGGAACAGTGTGCTGCTAATTTGGAGGGTAAGTTGAATGGAGACATAGTTGGCAACAATGGAACGGAAAAGGAATAGGCAGTTTTCAAAGATTTGGTATACAGTACTCCATTTGTTCATCTGGGTCAAAGCACTCACAGGCATCAAGACTAGTTAGATGAAAATGATGCAGAAATTCAGAGGCTATTAAATGAAAACTGAGAATTCCACTGGGTATACCAGCAGGATAGTTCATCCATCTCTAAGCAGGTAGCACTCAATTCCAAGTAAAGTCCAATAGAAACTTAAGAGAGATGCAGGATTCTTGGCTCAGTAAGAAGGCAGATAAAATTCAATTTTATACTGATAGTCACAGTCGAAAGCACTTTTATGATGCACTGAAGACTATTTATGGGCCAAAGACCTCTGGTGCATCTCAACTACTCAATGCTGATGGAACCACATTGATAAATGATAAGGATATGATCCTAGAGAGATGATCTGAACACTTCCATAGTGTTCTCAACAGACCATCATCAATCAATGCTGAAGCCACTGACTACTTACCTCAGTTTGAAATCAATCACTCCTACGCTGAGGTTCCAACTGAAGAAAGGTTTTGAATGCCATTAGGTTCCTTTCATGTGGCAAAGCAATTGATGCTGATTCTATCTCAGCTGAGATTTACAAAGTGGGTGGGTCCATTGATCAAATTGACCAAATTTTTCCAGATTATATGGCAAGAGGTTATACTTCAGGATTTCAAGGACACCTCCATTGTCCATATCTGTAAAGGAAAAGAGAAAAGATAGTCCAGTGACAATCACAGGGGCGTCTCTTAGTCATTGTTGACAAGATTCTTGCCTCGATCCTATGCCCGAAGAAGGCCATCTACCTGAAAGGCAGTATGGCTTCAGAAGGGGCTGAGTTGACAGGGTGTTTGCTGCCCAACAACTCCAGAAGAAATGCCAGGAGCCGGAGAGAGGTTTGTACAAAACATTTGTCGATCTGGCCAAGGTTTTGATACTGTCAGCCATGAATTCATAGAAAATATGTCAAAATCAGTTGCCCAGAGAAGTTCATCAGTATTGTACATCGGTTTCATGGGGGCATGCTTGCTTGGCTTCTGGACAATGGACAATGTTCTCCAGCTTTCCCAGTCACCAGTGGAGTGCAACAAGGCTGTGTGCTCGCTCCCAAGCTTTTTAGCACCATGTTTTCAGCCGTGTTGTCAAAGGCCTGAGGACAAACACAGCATCAAAGTTAGGTACCGCACCGATGGTAAATTCTTCACCCTGAAAAGGCTACAAGACAAAGCTAAACCAGAGGGAGCGTCGGTGCCTGATGTTTTGTTCGCAGATGATCGTGCACTCCATGCAGCCTCCAAAGCTGAGATGCAGCCACGTATGGATCAGTTCTCTGCTGCTTGTGCTAATTTTAGCCAAACGACTAACACCAAAAAGCAAACAAACCACAACAATAACCAAAAAAACCCAGCCCTCACAGAGGGATGTAAGTTTGAATGCCGTGGATAAGTTCGCTTCCTTTGGCAGTATCTTTCCCAGGGACGTGCACCTTGATGATGAGGTTGACACACACATTGCCAGAGCTAGCTCAGTGTTTGGGAGGCTCTGAAGGAAAGTATGGGAGAGAAGAGGGATTAGACTGACTACCAGACCGAAGTCTCCAGAGCCCTTGTGCTGACTTTATTGTCGGATGCCTGATAACCTGGACAGTACAGCAGCACTCCAGGAAGCTGAATTGCCTCCATTTGAATTGTCTTAGGAAGATTCTGAAGCTCACCTGGCAGGAGAAGATGCCAGATGCTGAGGTCCTTTCTCCAACCAAACTGCGAAGCAGTCCAACTCTACTGCAGGGAGCTCAATTCCACTGGGCAAGCCATATCGGCTGAATGTCAAATGTGCACTTGGCAAAAAGACTATTTTGTGGAGAATTCCCACAGGACAAGCACTCACAAGGTGGTCAGACCCAGGGCATTCTCAAAGTCTCTCTTCAGTACTTTAGAACTGATGGTGTGACAGGGGAGACACTGGCACGGGACTGCCAGCATGCGTGCTCACTGGGTTCTGTGAGCAAAGCGGAACTGAGTTAGCTCAGAAGAAACGGGGGACGCGTCTCAAATGTTCTCAGGGACTATTTGTGCCCTACCTGTGGCAGAGCACTCCGAGCTCGCGCTGGTCTGACCAGTGACTCACTGTGACTCGACCAACAACCAACAAATCAGACATTTACTGATAATAAATGATAAGGAAAGTCATTTCAAAACAATTCTTTGGCTTAACATACAGTTTAACCATTTATTAAAGAACAAATTTGCATACTAATGCTTATTTTTACATAAAGGATCAAATCTTGGCAGAATTTTGATACCATTTACTATTGCCAAATTTTTCCCGACCCCCATATTCAGTTAAGCGACCCCATATGGCTTCCCCACCGATTTAAGCAGCTTTGCTCTGGGCTGATCCAAACAGAGCCTGTTGGCCACCAGAGGGCAGCAGACACCGCCTCACACCCTGGGGCTCCCAGAGCTGAGAAGAGGGAATGAGACTGAGGAGGGCAGAGCCAGGGTATCTTTTCTTAGGGGGGAAGCCTAAGGAAGGGTGGGGGAAGCCGTGGGCCCTCCCCATTGTCCTGCCTGGAACCAGGCTCTGCCATCCTGGATTTCCTTCTCCCACCTTGGGCCTAGCACAGAGAGGCACTGAGGACCAGCCCCTCCCATCCCATCTCCCACCGGGTTGCTCTTTCTGTCCTTTGTTTGCCCTCCCCCCGGCCAGTCTTGCCAAGGCAGTCAAGCTCCCGGGTGGCTGATGGGGGTCAGGCCGGGGCTGGACAGGGTTGGATGCTGAAGACATCTTTCCCTCTGCTGGAGCTCCCAAGAAACAGGAAAAGGTTTTCTGTCTTTGCTGGGGGAGTGGGAGGCCATCATGGCCCCCAAGAAGACAAATGAAAAAACACTGTCATCTCATTCTGATGCTGTTTATGTGGGGGGGGGGTCGAAGGAGGTCCATGGGTGTGACAAAATGCATATATTTTCATATTTCTTTTCCCCTCTTCTTCTACCCTTTGAAAAACATTTGTTCCACAGTGTGATTCTCTTAGAGAGGAAAGAAAAGGGACCTTGCAGGAAATTCTGGAGACATGAAAATAAAAAGTTATCCATTCAAATTAATTTTTCAAAAAACAGAGAACAAAAGTAAGTTCAGAAGACAAAGGTAAACTCAGACAACAAAGAGCAAGACAATGCTGTCACTATTAGAGTAATCTACATTTTCTTTTCATTAACAAGTATTTATTAACCTCTTACTATTTGCCAGGTACTGCAAGAAAAATAAATTGCAAAAATAGTCCATAGCGTGGCTCTCTTCAACAATGAAAGGATCCAGGCCAGTTCCAATGATCTTGTGATGAAGAGAGCCACATGCACCCAGAGAGAGAACTGTGGGAACGGAGTGGTTCACCACATAGCATTTTCATTCTTTTTGTTGTTGTTCACTTGCATTTTATTTTCTTCCTCATTTTATCCAGTTTGATTTGATTTTTCTTGTGTGGCAGGATAATTGTATAAATGTGTATGCATATGTAGGATTTAACATATACCTCTATCATGTTTAATATATATTGAACTACTTGCCATCTAGGGGAGGGGGTGAAAGAAGAGGGGGGATATTGGGAAACAAGGTTTTGCAAGAGTTAATGTTGAAAAACTATCCATGCATATGTTTGAAAATAAAAGGTTTAATAAAAAAATAAAAATAAAAAAATTAGTTACAATCTAATGGGGAAAGTTACAATCTAATGGGGGAAAACAACACAAAAGAACTATTTACATAAAAGATATATATGCAATTATATATGTATAGTGCATACTTATATATATGTATATATATATATATATATATATATATATTGTATGTATGAATGCATGTATGTTGTTGATAGACAACAGCTACCAGCATCTCGACTAGGTAGTACATTGTCTGTATGTTTGTAATATACAGTGTGAAACATATGATACATTACAAGATTTAAATGTATATTATAACTAGGTAGCATAAAAACATAAACATACTTGGATTATAGACACATGTACACAGGTACACAGATGCCTGCCCTAGAGGACTTCTTGGTCTCCCTGAAAAACCTTTCTATCCCCTTGCCCAGGCATCTTCTCTCCCCTGGGGATGTCCTGAGATGACTCCCCTCAGAGGATGAATCTATACAGACATTAATAATCTATTTGAACTCGTTCCTCAGTGGTGAACATGCTCATCATTGCCCCCAATCCCAATGAGTCCCTTGTTTAAACTCCCTTCTCTGATCTCTATTGACCACCCACTTATGCCCATAATCCTCAACCCAACCCACTGAGGTCCTATTCAAAAGCTCCCCTCTGCTTCCTCTGTGCTCTCTGGAACATCTTCTCCAGAGTCAATGCATCCAGCTACCAAAGGACACAAATTTGTTTTCATCTTTAACCTTTTCCTTACTTGGCCCCTCCATCTTCCCAAACTCAATGAGACCAGGCTCCCTAAAGAGTCTCTGGCCCCCCTTTCTGCTCCCAGTTGTATTTTTGCTTATTTCTCCTCCCCCTCTCCCATTCACTGGTCTTGGTGGGGGAGTCAGAATATTCCTTGCCCCCTATTGCCACTTCCAGACTCTCTCTTTACCATATCACCGGGCAACTTTTCCTCCTTTGAAGTTCATTCACGCCACATCTACCACCCAATCAAGAATCCAGTAGCCGTTGTCTCCTGATCTCCAGGATACTACTCTTCCTTCCTCAATAACCTTAGCGTCTGATTCAAAACCTCTCCTCCCCAATTCTTGCTCTCATATTAGGGAAGTTCAACATGCATATTGATGCTCCCTCAAACTTTCATTTCCCATGATCTCTGTTTCACCTTAGCAAAACTCAGAGATAATCACACTCTTGATTTTTCCCCATTCACAAGTTCTCCATGTCCATTATGTATACAGTTCTCTGTCTGTGTTCATAAACTCTGAAATTCCCTTATCTGATTAAACTCGAATCATTCTATTTCCCCCCTGCTTGCAACCCAATTCAGACCTTTTTCTTCCTCCACACATGACTTCTAATCCCGCCACCATTTTGTTCCTTTTCAGGCCATCATCCCCTCACTAACTACATTCTGCCATCATCCTTTGCCTTCATCCGACAGCTGTGCTACTGAACAAAGCTGGAGAAAATCATGAAATTATGGCCACCAAGTCCGCTATATATCATGTTATATAATGTCAATTGGGCCCTTTTAAAGTCAAGGCAATCTCTTTACATGCTTTCTTAATGAAGTCATTATCCCACTTCCCTGGGCAACTCTTTCAAACTTTTGGTTCCCTCCTGATACCTCTCACTCCTCCCACTCTCTGAACTGGGAACTTTGCCTCCTATTCACTGAAAAAATTGAGACCATTCTCCAAGAACTTGGTCTTCTCTCCTCTTCCTCATCTCCCATCTCCTGGGTGCCTTCTGCCTCCATCTCTTCCTTCACTCTGTCTCTCAAGGGCCTTCTCTTTGCCAAAGTAAATACTTCCACAAGTGATCCTAGTCCACCCTATCTTTTCTAGTAGATTGCTTCCTCTATTCTCTCCACTTTCTCAATTAACTTCAGTCTCTTTTTGTCTACCAGCTGCTTCTCTACTGTCTCCAACATCTTTAAAAACTCTCACTTGACCTATCTATCTTCACTGGCCATCATTGTTTATCTTTTTTTCCTATGTATTTAAACTGTCTGAGGTCACTCATAATAGGTGCATCTGCTTCTTTTTCTCTCTTCATTTAAACTGAAATTATTTTCTCCAGAGTTACCAAAGAACTCCTTTTTTAAACATTTTATTTTCAGTTCTGAATTTCCTCTTTCATACCTCCTCTTTCCCCATCCATCAAGAAAGCAAAAAAAAATTATTACAACTACAATACAAACAAAAGAAATTCCCAGTTAGCCATGTTCTAAGAAAAAGAAAAAAAAGAAAAGTAATAAAGTTCAATCTGCACTAGTCCTGCATCTCTTTATCTGTAGTTGAGTAACATGTTTTACTATGATCTTTTGCTGTGTTCATGAATCAGAATTACTGTTTTTCAAACGTGTTTGTTTTATAGTATTATTATTATACAAAATGTACTCTTGATTCTGCTCATTTCACTTTTCATCAATTCATACAAATTTTCCCAGGTTTCTTTGAAATCATCCCTTTTATCATCTCTTATAGCACATGTAGATTTACCATAACTTATTCAGTTATTCCTTGATTGATTGATTGATCCAGTTTCTAAATTTTTGCCAAAGACAAATGACAAATGACAAAACAACACCTAAATATTTTGATGATTGTGGCTTTGTAGTATAGTTTGAATTCTGGTACTTCTAAGTCCCATACCTTCCCACTTTATTTCAATTCCTTTGATATTCTTGACCTTTTGTTCCTCTGAATGCATTTTGCTTTTATTTTTTCTAGCTCTCTAAAATAATTTTTGGTAGTTTTGGCACGGCACTGAATAAGTAAATTAAGTTAGATAGTATTGTCTTTTTTATCACATTGGTTCAGTCTATCCATGAGCAATTCATACTTATATGTTTATTTATATCTGTCTTCTTTGGGGTATTTTGCAATTAGATCCACATACTTCCTCTGTATATCTTAGCAGGTAGATAGTCTTTTCTTTTTTATTTGTGGGACTATGTGTTTGCATGTGTGTATACATCCACACATACTTTATATACATATGCACGTGTATGTGTACATATGAACATGTCTATGAGAGAAAAGATGAATTAGAATTCCTGCTCTGGACTCACAGAACCTGAAAAATAATCCCTGCTCTCTCTTACTATCTGATCTTAAGCTAGCCACTCAAACTTTCTTTGTTTCAGGCTTTAATTGTCTCTTCCTATTTTCACTGATCCTTATATAGTCTCTCTTCCTCCATTCTGTATGCCACTTGAATCTATCATTCAACACAATGCCAAAGAGACCTTCCTATTTCAAATATCTGATCCTTGCCTCTGTGTTCAAAAACTTCATTTGCTTCCTGTAGCTTACCAAATTTAAGGCCATCCATGGTACGGTTCTACTCTTTCCAGTTTCCTTTCTCTACAACTTAGTGTTTTAGACAAGGAATAAGAATTAGTCTCATCCTCTAATTTCTCTATCATTGATTTCTACATATTATCTTCTTTATCTGACATAGTTGCTTCACATCTCTACTTTTTGGACTTCTTTAAAAACTTTCAGATAGGTAGATAGATTTTCAAGTGTTTTATACTGTCTGTGATTGATGAAATTCATCTCTTTATCTCTTAATGAATTTTTTATTAAAGCTTTTTATTTACAAATCATATACAATTTTCCAACACTGACCCTTGCAAAACCTTTTGTTCCAAATTTTCCCCTCCTTCCACCCACCCCCCTCCCCTACCTGGCAGGTAGTCCAATATATGCTAAATATGTTAAAATATATGTGAAATCCAATATATGTCTATATATTTATACAGTTGTCTTGTTGCACAAGAAAAATCAGATCAAGAAGGAAGAAAAAGAAACTGAGAAAGAAAACAAAATGCAAGCAAACAACAGAGAGAATGAGATTGCTTTGTTGTGGTCCATACTCAGCTCCCATGGTCCTCTCTCTGGGTGTAGATGGCTCTCTTCGTCACTGAACAATTGGAACTGGTTTGATCATCTCATTGTTGGAGAGCCACATCTGTCAGAATTGATCATCTAGAGTCTTGCTGTTGCCGTATACAATGATCTCCTGGTCCTGCTCATTTCACTCAGCATCAGTTCCTGTCAGTCTCTCCAGGCCTCTCTGAAATCTTCCTGCTGGTCGTTTCTTACAGAACAACAATATTCCATAGCATTCATATGCCACAACTTATTCAGCCATTCTCCAATTGATGGGCATCCATTCAATTTCCAGCTTCTAGCCACTACAAACAGGGCTGCCACAAACATTTTGGTACATACAGGTCCTTTTCCCTTTTTTAGTATCTCTTTGGGATATAAGCCCAGTAGAAACACTGCTGGATCAAAGGGTATGCACAGTTTGATAACTTTTTGGGCATAATTCCAGATTGCTCTCCAGAATGGTTGGATCCATTCACAATTCCACCAACAATGTATCAGTGTCCCAGTTTTCCCACATTCCCTCCAACATTGGTCATTATAATTTCCTGTCATCTTAGCCAATCTGACAGGTGTGTAGTGGGACCTCAGAGTTGTCTTATTTGCATTTCTCTGAACTTCTTGATGGATTTTATTGACAATATACTGAAATAGTGCTGTTGACTGTGGATTTGTTTTACATCCTGCAATTTTGAAAAAATTGCTAATTGTTTCAATTAGTTTTTAACTTGACTCTCTAGAGTTCCCACAGTAATTCATCATGTCATCTGCAAAAAATAGTAATTTTGCTTACTTCTTTCTTTTTCTTTTGTCATTTTTTTTTTTTTTTAGATTTTAGCACCATATTGAATAATAAAGATTATAATGTAAATCCTTGTTATACCCCTAATCTTAATGGAAAGTTCTCTAACTTATTTCATATTCAAATAGTGCTGGCTCTTGGTTTTAGGGAAGCTTTTCTTACCATTTAAAGGAAAGCTCCATTTATTTCTATGCTTTCTTGTTTTAGTTTTTTAAAAACAGGAATGAATGCTGCATCTTATCAAAAGCCTCATCTATATCTATTGATACAATCATGATTTATATTCTTTTTTTTATTAATATGGTCAATGATATTTATGATTTTCTTTGTATTGAACTAGCCCTGTATTCTTGGTTTAAATACATGTTGATCATAATGTATAGTCTTTGTAATCTATCATTGTAGTCTCCTTGCTAAAATTTTATTTATTTGCATTCATATTTACTAGGGATATTTGTCTATATTTTTATTTCTCTCTTTTGATTCTGCCAGATATAACTGTCACTCTAGAATTTGGTAGGATCCTTTCTTTCCCTACTTTTGCCAAACAGTTTAAATTACATTGAAATAAGTTTTTCTTTATGTGTTTAGTAGAATTCGTTTGTAAAGCCTGCTTTCTCCTCTGCTCTCTTTAAGAATGCATTGATAGCTTGTTCAATTTTTTTTCTACAATGGGGTTATTTAAAGATTATTCTGTTGTTCTGCTAATCTTGGCATTTATACTTTTGTAAATACTCATCCATAACATTTAGATGATCAGTTCTGCCTCATATCCATCAAACTGGTTAGTATGACAAAAAAGAAATTATAAATATTAGAGGAGATGTAAAAAAAACTGGGACATTAATACATTGTTGATGGAATTGTGAGCTGATCCCACCATTCTAGAAAGCAATTTGGAAGTGTGCCTTTGACATAGAGATATTATTCCTAATTCTGTGTCCCTAAAATATAAATTTTTTTTTAAAAAGGAAAATGGCACATTTGTACAAAAATATTTATAGCATCTCTTTTTGTGGTGGCTAAGAATCAGGAATTGAGAGAATGCCCATCAATTGAGGAATGGTTAAATAAGCTGTATGTTGATTGTGTTAAGATTGATTATCTAAAATAAAAAGAAAACTGAAAACAAAGTTACAGAACTATCTATGATTGAATATACAAAATTAATCTTTGCATATTAAACCAGGTCACTTAACTCTTCAGAATTCTGAAAGAAAAAGTGATTTATAGAGATGATTTTCATAACACAAAAGAGGAATTGGGAAGAAATATAGAAACTTATTTTATACATAATTCAATTAGACAAGGCAGATCACTTGACTAGCTTTTCTCAGACTGTCTTAATTCTATGCCAGATGTCCTTTCTTCTACCTTTTGTAACCAGAAAATATACTGGGAAAGAAGAACTTGTGGTCAGTGGTTAACAGTCACCTCCTCATCTTCCTTAGAATAGTTCATTACTCAATTTAGATTGTAACTCAAGAAAAAAAAAATGAAGTGCTTAACCTCTGGGTAATCTATCTCTAGCTGCCAGAAAGGAGAATGTAGTCACTGGTCAGTGCTGCTTTCTGCTAGAAAGGGGAAGTTAATCTTTTGAAAAACTTTTATAATTTAATGATTATTTTTTCCTTCCAAATTTTCTGCTACTAAAAGATAAAATTTTATTTTCAGCAAATCTATAGATAGCCAAGATTTAAAAGACTATATGTTAGTTCGATTTAGTTTAGGATTAGTTCTTCTTAAAGAAAGGTGCCTAATTGTATAATCAAATTAAAAATAAATCAAAGTAATCAAAAATCTTCAATTGTGATGGAATATTATTGTGCTATAAAAATTACAAGCACAATGATTTGAGAAAAACCAGGAAAGACTTAAATGAACTGATACAAAGTGAAGTGAGCAGAAGCAGGACAACAGTGTATACAGTAAGGAAAATATTGTGTAATGAAAAATTACGAATGACTTAGCTAATCTCAGCAATATAATGATCCAAGACATCCCAAAGGATTCATGATGAAGCTTGCTATAGGCCTCCAAAGAATTGATTCTGGTTGAATACAGACTGGATCATGCTATAAAATTCCTTATTTATTCCTTCTTCTTTCCTTCTTCCCTCCCTTCCTTCTCTTCCCTCCCTCCCTCCCTCTCTTCCTTCTTTCCTTCCTCCCTCCCTCCCTCCCTTCCTTCCTTCCTTCTTCCTTCCTTCCTTCCTTCCTTCCTTCCTTCTTCCTTCCTTCCTTCTTCCTTCCTTCCTTCCTTCCTTCTTTCCTTCCTTCCTTCCTTCCTTCCTTCCTTCCTTCCTTCCTTCCTTCCTTCCTTCCTTCCTTCCTTCCTTCCTTCCTTCCTTCTTCCGTTTTCTTGTATAAAATGACAATATAGAAATATGTTACATGACTACACATGTACAACCTATATCAGATTGTTCACCATCTCAGGGAATGGGGAGGGGAAGCAGGGAAGCTGGATTAGCTCTTCCTTGCCTTATACCCTTAAAGTACTGAGAGCTGGAGGTTCCTCAGTCATCTACCTCTTGAGGACTGAATCTCTACTCACCTCCTTCCTCCTGGGGCCCAAGAAGGAACATGTCAGGCACAAGCTAGGCAGAAAAGTGTCCAGAGTTGGTGAAGAGGCGTTTTTGGCTCCTTTGAGGGGCCGCAGGCGCTTTAGGATCCCTAGAATCTGTCACCAACTCTATACTGTCCTGCTCAATGTGCCCATCCACGGGTAAGAATGTTTAAGAATCTAGCTTCATGATCTGCTAAGATGAAAAGAAAAGATGTTAACTGTTGGAAGGGATGTGGGAAAACTGAGACACTGGTGGAGTTGTAAAATGATCCAAATATAAGGCTAAAAGACTGTGCATACCCTTTGGTCCAATAATGTTTCTACTGGGCCTGTATCCCAAGGAAATCCTAAAGGAGAGAAAGGGGCCCACATGTGCAAAAATATTTGCAGCAGCTCTTTGGGATGGCCAAGAACTGGAAACGGAGTGGATGCCCGTCAGTTGGGAAATGGCTGAATAAGTGGGGTACATGAAGGTAATGGAATATTGTGTTCTATCAAAAATGATGAACAAGCTGATTGCAGAAAGGCCTGGGAAGACTTACATGAACTGATGCTGAGGGAAACAAGTAGAACCAAGATTACAGCGTACACAATAACAAGGCTATATGATGATCAACTACGAGGTTCTCAGAGGTTCCAGGGCCATCCCAATAAACTTTGCATAGAAAACCCACCTGCACCCAGAGAGAACTATGGAGAATACATATAAATCATACATTCTATGTTCACTTTTTTCTTTTTTTTCTGTTTTTTCTCCTCTTGTGGTTTTTCCTTTTTGTTCTGATATTTCTCTCCCAATGTGATTCATTAAAAAAATTACCGTACATGTATAACCAGGAAAAAAGAAAAACATTTAGAAAAGAAGTTTAAAAAAAAAGAAAAAGAATCTGGCTGCATAATGCCCTTTGGCTCCAAGAGTCCCCAAGGATCATGTGGCACTTGCTGAGCTGGGGACTGGAACGGAAGGGGGGTTGGGGCCTAGAACACAGAACCTCAGAAGCTCTGATGTAACAAGCAGCAGAGAGCACCCGAGAGGTCACTGACTTTCTGCTCAGTTGCTGCTGCTTCGGGAGTCCCCGAATGCCCCTGGCTGTTCCTACAAAACTCCCGAGAAGCCCGCCTGGTCCTTGCCCCGGCTCGCTCTCCAGAGGCCTTGCTCCTCCTGGGCTGGGCCAGGAGAACCCAGCGTGAGGACCAGAGGGGGCTCGGGCGGGCGGACGGGCTGGCGAGCCAGGCCCTTAGAAGCCTGGGAGTCCTCGGGAGGTGTGAGAGCTGGAGTCACCTGCTCTTTGCTCCCTCCCCGCTCCCCACCTCTGCCAGCTCCCGGGGGCCGCCCACATCGCCAGGCTGCCAGCCCCTCCCTCCCTCCCTCCAGGACCGCGGAGGAGATGCCGTGACATGGAAGTGAGCCGGGGAGAAGGGGGAGGGTTTGCAGGTCACCAGCCTCACGTGCTCCTCCAGGACCGTCCGGGTCAGTGGCCAGATGGCGATGAGAGCATCCGCCAGGCCGAGTGGGCTTTGGGCTCTTGGGCCCTGGAAGGCCAGACCGAGGTGGTGCAGGGCCCGGGGCTGCAGCAGGAGCTGGAGAGGCGGGCGACTGGGTGGGGGTGGCTAGGGGGCCTGATCCCTTCACAGCTCCTGTCTCAGGGCCCCTCGGGTCCCTGGGTCCCTCGGGTCCTGGGCCGTGGGCTGGGTGCAGACACGCCGCGGAAGAAGAGGGAATTTGATCGCCTGCACGCTGGCGGCCTCGAGGCCAGCTGCCAGCCCCTGGGCCAGCCTGCTGGGCTTCCAAGAGCCCCACGGCCCCGGCCTGCGCCCCCAAAGGAGCAGTTTCGGCTGCTCCAAGACCTGCACCCCCAAGCCCAGGTCCCCGCTCAGCAGCCGCCGTCCCGTCCTCCTCCTCCATGACTCCTCCTAACGCTAACGGTTATGACTTCTCCCTCCTTGGCGGAGCTGCTCTCTCCTCCTCAGGCCCCTCCCAGGCAGTCACCGCGAGGACTGGAGGCTCCCCCCCAGGACTGGGGGCGAAGGGCTCTGTCTCCCACCCTCAGCCTTTGGGCTCCGGGTCCCGCCGGTTCTAACTGGGGCCAAATCCTGAACGGAATCTGCGAGGGCAGCAGCTCCGGGCCCTCTCTGACCCGGGCGCCCCAGGCCCCGCAGACCTAGGGAAAGTCAGGGAATGGCAGCTTGGAGAGCTCCTGCCCATGCTTGTGAGTCGGGGACAGGCTGGGATGTCCCTGCAAGAGGTGGCGAGGGGGGCGGGATGTGGCAATGTCTGGGGGGGGGGTCCCAGTAACTTATGCTGGCCACGTGGCCTCTTATCTCTGCTTGTCCAGGTTTCCCTTACGGATGCTCTCTGCGGACACCCGGACCCTGCACTCAGAGATTACAATCCTGACCTTAACTCACTGTGAGACCCACTTCTGTTCACCGACTGGCACCCTCTTGCCTGTCTCCCTCCCTGTTCCCCTCCTGTAAATGGAGAAGTAAAAAGATCCAGGTCTTGCACTGCATCCAGGGCCCTCTCCAGGTCCGGCTCTCTCTGGCCACTGGACGGCCCTGGAGCAGAAAGGGAGACTGGTGACTGTGCATCCCCTCCCCTCCGCCCCCCCTCCCCCGCCCCCATCCAATTCCCTTCCATGTCATAGCATCTCCTCCCTTAGGTCATGGTCCTCAGTCCTGCGGAGGGATTGTTCAATGTATCCAGCAATTTGACCTTTACTAGCTGGGCTCAGGCCTGTTTCCACCCACAAGTCTGCTCTGCTCTTGGATGCTCCTCCCTTCCCCTCTCTCCTCCCTTCCCCCTTCTCTTCCCTTTCCCCCCTCTCCTCCCTTCCCCTCTTCCTCCCCTTCCCCTCCTCCTCCCTTCCCCTCTCTCCTCTCCTTCCCCTCCTCCTCCCTCTCCCCTCTCTCCTCTCCTTCCCTTCTCTCCTCCCCGCCTCTCCTCCCTTCCCCTCTCTCCTCCGTTCACCTCCCTCCTCTCCTTCCCCTCCTCCTCCCTCTCCCCTCTCTCCTCTCCTTCCCCTTTCTCCTCCCCCCTCTCTCTCCTCCCTTCCCCCTCTCCTCTTCCTCCGAATCTCTTCCCCTTTTTTCTCAGGGCATGGTTAGGGCTCCTCTCTCCCCTGGAATTCTGGGAAAGTCCTTCTTGAGCCTTCTTTCTTGTGCTAAATGGAAAAAGGAAAGCTTTCTGTACCTAAAATGGTATTTTAATGATTGAAATGACTACATTTCAAACGCGTTTGGGGGGTGGGACACTGTGTGTGACCTTGAGGCTGTGACTGAGCCCTCTGCAGCTGCCTCCCCGGACCTTGCCTTGCCCTTTCTGCAGTAAGCTGTCCCTCTGTTGGCCTCTTATGGCTGGTGGGGTGGGGGTGGGGGTGGGGGTGGGGGTGGGGCCAGGGGGGCAGAGATGGGAGCCAGGCTGGCGCAGTAAGTGGGAGTCCGGCCTGACTTTGGGACCCGGATGTTCGGAAGGTTTCCCAGCACAGACCCTGGAACCGTTTGCAATTTTCTTCTCGGGCCGATTAGGGCAGATTGACACGGTGAGTGACTTAGCCAGGGTCGCACAGCGATCACATTTCTGGCTGGATTGGAACTCGGGTTCTCTCTCCATTGAAGCCTCCCAGGTTCTGCTGTGGAGACGGAGCTGCTGCCGTGGAAGGGAGGCAGCCAGTGAGGGGACCGGCCCTGGGACAGGGAGGGAAGGGGCCTGGCTGCATTCAGAAGCCTCCTCTCTCCCAGGTCCTGCCTGGGCCTAAGGCTCCCGACAGCCAGTCTTATCACCCGTGGTGGCCACAGGGGTTCGGCTGCCCATCCCCTGGGACCCTGCCGAGCCCCGGGTGGGTGTGGGGGAGAGAGGCCCTCTCTGAGTGACTGGAGACGCCCTGCATCCCCCAGGCCGGGGCAGGGGAGCTGCTGGGACTCCTGAGAGAGGGGGGCCTCTGGGGGACAGAGCCACAGCTGAGTCTTGAGGGATATTGGGAGGCCAGGAAGCCTTCTCCAGGTTTGCCTCCAACTTCATCTTGGATTCCCAGAGTTTGCCTCTCTTGGGGCTCCCAAGGAAAGCTTGGCCCATCACCCCCAGGCTTCTAGAGTATGGGGGGGCAGTGTGTACTCTGGGAATCACTGGGCAAGAGTGCACCTCAAAATCCTGCCACAGGAGAGAAAGCAAGGACGGCAGCCAGGGTATGATGAACAAGACATTGGACTGCAGAAAACCTGGCTTCAAATCCTTCCTCAGAGACCTATTAACTTGGGAATTTCTGCCTTAAGATTCGTCATCTGTCAGATGAATGGCTTGGACCGGATAGCTTCACGATCCTAAATCTGGGCGAGGGAGTCCTCGAACGTGAGGTGGAGAATCCATGAACATTGTGCTCCAGGGACAGGGGCAGCTAGGGGTGCAATGGTCAGAGTGCTGGGCTGGAGTCGGGAAGACTCGGGAACAAATCTGGCTTCAGACACTTAACTGTGTCGCTTAACTCTACCTTAGTTTCTTCATTTGTAAAATGAGCTGGAAAAGGACACATCAAACCACTCTAGTGCCTTTGTCAACAAAATCCTAAAAGGAGTCATGACACAGCTAAAGGTGACTCAAGATGGGCCATCACAGGGCTCAATGCTGGGGATGCAAGAAGAGGGAAAAGGTAGTTCCTAGCCTCAAGGAGCTTACAATCTCCTTGTAATTCATGAATGTGATGAATTAATGAAAGTAATGAAATTAATGAAAGCAAAGTGAGCTGTACACATGATAAACCAGAGGGAAGGCCTGGATTGGGAGAAGCAGCCTTCCAAGAGCTGAGGGGGCCCTGGGGGATTAGGACTGGGCTAGGGGAAAGGCCCTGGCGGGAAAACCATGGGCATCCGTCTGCAGTGATTTCAGGGGGAGGTGGAGTAAGAGGTAGAAGATGCCAACTTGTGGTAAAGAACAGGAAAAGTGAGCTGGGGGAAGTTGGGAGCTTCAGGAACCAGCCTTGGGCCAAACATTCACCTCAGTGTCCCACCCAAATGTTCACTCCCCCCATCCTACCCATCATTGTGGCTGGTAGGGCAGGAGTATCTTAACTGATGAATCTGCTTATGATGGTTTCCCCTCAGGCCTAGGATTCAACCTTCTCAGCTACTCACTGCTCCCTCCCACCCACCCAACCTTTCCTGAATAGGGACAAGGAAGGAAAACCAAGGTTACTGCCAAAGTCCAGAAGGGAGAAGATGCACCGCAGGAATGACTGACCACAGTGGAGACTTAAAAGAGAGGAAAAGTTGGCAATTGTTTGGATATAACAGCCAAGAGAGTAAGGAGTTTGAAAAGGCTTCACGGCTGAGAACCTGAGGGATTGGGAAGATGGTGGCTCAAGACTGGGACAGGGAAGTTCAGAAGAGGTTTGGGGGAAAGGAGTTCTATATTATATATGTTATGATATGATATATTATAAGTTCTATATTAGACATGTCAAGTTTGAAATGTCTCTGGGCCAAGAAGGATGTGGCTCTGAACCTCCAAGAGACTGAAGCTGGATCTGTAGATTTGGGAGTCATTTGCCCAGTTACCTTATCTCCATGGCTAGGGAAATGCTGAGATCCTGAACACTGTACCCACAGATCCTTACAGTCCTGAGTGATTTTAAATTATTATGAAATCCACCTCAGTTCAGGAAGATCTGCCTCTGTTTGGGGACTAGTGTCTGCCTCCTTCCCTGCTTCCCTCTTGCCAGAAGGGGGAATAAAAGGGCCAAGGGTTCCCATTGTATCCAGAGCCATCTCTAGTCCTCCTGATCTATATCTGGCCCTGGACCCAGAAGGCTCTGGAGGGGAAAGTGAGGCTGGTGACCTTGCCCAGCCCTCCCTCCCTCAAATCCAAATCCCTTTTATGTCATGGAGTCACCTTCCTGATGTCATGGTCCTCTTTGAGAATGAAGAACAGACAACATTGAACAGATAATTAAATCCACGGGAACTGATGAGGCTCCCAAGGAAAAAGAGAGCAGGGTCTGGAACTCACCACTGGGAGTATGATATGATGTGATGATAGGAAAACCAGCAAAGACCATTGAAATAGTGAAAAACAGGCACAACTAATGTACTGTTGGGATGGAGATGGAGTCCAGCTCAGTGATGGCTCCATGACGGATTGTTTTGTATGAATGAAGAAAATCCTTCCATCACTGTAAATGATGGAAGGGATGGATTCAAACCAATCTGGGAACGCCTTCGGGAACTGACACACAAAGGACAGAAAAAGAAGCGGCTGTGAAGCTGTCAGTCCCACATGAAGCTTACTTTTTGAAAAGCATCCAACTTGAATATTACCTTCAAAGTTGGTCTGTCTTTCATTGTTTTCTTCCATTTTTCTTCTGTTTTCATCTGTGCTTTCTAAAAAATGTTTTCATGGTCCTCTTTTAGGGAAGGAGGACAGACAAAATCCTTCACTCTCTCCCAAATGCACTCCCACTCAAATAACACAAGAAAAATATAATCTGAATAATATGCATAACCAAGCTGTAAAACAAACCCCTGTGGAGGCCAGGGCCAAAAACACACGCCGTCTCCTTTCCCCCGAGTCCACCGCCTCTGTCAGGAGAGAGCTAACATGCTTTAGCACAGGGACTCTGCATTCATTGGCCAATATATTGATCAGAGTTCTTTAGCCTTTCAGAGTTGTTTATTTACCACGTTGTATAAATTGTTCTGACTTCACTCTGGGGTGAAGCACACTAGGGATTCTCTGAAATTGTCTCATTTCTTATAGTGTAAAATATTCCATTACAGTCATGTAGCAGAATTGGCTCAGTGGTTTTCGGTTTGAAGGACACCTCCTTTTGTTACACACAATTTCATATTCAATCTTCGCCTTTCCCATGGCTTTCATCTTCTGGCTCATTGACACCTGATCTCCTATTGTCTCAGCCTTCCTAGTCTTACTTTCCAGCATTTACAGCAGCACATGAACTTTGTCATGGGGGTCAGCATACTCCCTCCCCTTTGCCACTTCCCCACTGCCTCCGTCTCCAAATCAAGATCCTTGTGATTGTCTACACATGTCCTGGACATTCTTCTTTCCTCAGATCAGTTCCTCAGTGCCTAAGTCAGACTTAGTGTCAAACTCTTGCTCTCAAACTAGGGGACTTCGATATCCATATTGCTATTCCCTCAAGTCTTTTAACATCCCAATTCCTCACTTTCCTGATTTCCCCTGGTTTGCTCCTTTTCCCCCAGCTTAACTCCACACAAAGATGGTTAGACCTCCATGTTAGAACTCTGAAGCATCCTCATCTGATCACAATCTGTTCTTTTTTTCTCCCTTTCCTTCGCAACTCCCCAAATCTTTTCTTCCTCCATTCCATGACCAATCTCTCTGTCCTTTAGTTCTTTCCAGGTCATCAACCCTGGTCTCTCCTCATTTTGATGACTTGGCGAACCAGCTTACTGGTTAGAGTTATCTCCTCCCAAGTCCTTTGCCCCTTATCCTATTGAAGATATTATCCTGCCAAACCTTGGATTATGTCCACTACCCAGCATCTTCACTCCTACAAATGTATTACTGAATGAAGCTAGAGAAATCATGCTGATGGGATCCACTGCAATTTATGTAACCTCAACTGGGCCCTTACTGCTAATCCTTTCCTATTCCCCTAATTGACTCAGTGGAGGAAATGCTGGGTTTAGGAGACAGGAAAGTGTGAATTCAAATTCAGCTTTGGACACTTGCAAGCTTTGTGATTTTGGGCAAGTCACTTAAATTCTGTGTGCTTTAATCCAGTGGAAAAAGAAATGGCAAACCATTCTAGTATCTTTGCCAGTAAAATCCCAGGGAGAGTTGGTGTACGATGGTCCACCGGGTGACAAAGATGACTGAATGAGTGAATTGACTTCACTATCCCATTCCCTTCTATGCACTGGTTTTTCCAGACCTTTTAATCCTCCTCAGACCTTCAATAGTACGTCTTTCTCCCTTCTCACATGAGAATTGTCTCATATTTCACTGAAAAAAAAATGAAGCTCTTTCCCAAAAACTCTCTTTCCTTCTGTTCATCTTGCATTACCCAGATGATTTTTCAAAATGTCTCCTTTTTCATCCTTGTTTTATGTGTAAGGGATCCTATTCCATCCTGACTTCTCCAGCACATTGCTTCATCCATCATCCCCACTTCAATGTATCTCCTTGCCTACAGGCTGCTTCCCCTATTGCCTGCAGATATATCCATATCCCCCCTCATCCTCAAAAACTCTCAGTTGTTGCCTCCATCTTTAGAAGGAAAGCAGAAAGTTGGGAAACAAGCTTCACAGCCAGTGTCTCTGACAAAGACCTATGTGTTATCAAACACATAGAGAACTGAGCCAAATTCATAAGAATAAGAGACAATTACCAATAGATAAATGGTCAAAGGAAATTAACCAGTTTTAGATGAAGAAATCAAAGCTATCTAGATGAATTGCTCTAACTCACTTTTGACTAGAGTAATGTCAACTAAAACAACTCTGAAGTACCATCTCACACCTATCAGACTGGCCAATATGACAAAAAGGAAAGTGATAAATGTTGCAGAGGAGGGGAGAAAGTTGGGACACTAATGCATTGTTGGTGGAGTCGTGAACTGATCACATCTTTCTGGAGAGCAATTTGGAACTATCCCCTTCTAATCTTCTTCCCCGTTCAGTGACATTGATCTTTCTGTTCTTCAAATGTGACATTCCCTCTGACAGTTCCAGGCATTTTCGCTGCCTGCATCCCATACTTGGAATTCTTTCTTCTAGATTCCTTTTCTTCTTTCAAGTTCCAGCTAAATTCCCACTTTCTATAAAAAGCCTTTCCTGACCTCCTTTCATGCTAGTCCATCTTCCCTCTGAGCTCACTCCCAGTTTATCCCATCTGTAGCTCTTGTGCACATTGCTGGTTTTGTGTACTATCTTCCATCAGACTGGAAGTTCCTTGAGAGTAGGGACTTCCTTTGGCTTTTCTCATGTATTTCCAGTGCTTAGTGTAGTACCTGGCACACACACAAAAGGTGTTTAATAAATGCTTATTGATTTCTAGTTCTTTGCTACCACAAAAATGTTGCAATGAATATTTTTGCATGTGTGGTTTTCTCTCATTTTTCTTTGATCTCTTTGGGTATAATCGTCTCGCTTGTGTTATTGATGGCTTTAGTGACTTTTGGACACGGTTCCAAATTACTTCTCAGAATAGTTGTCTCAGTTTACAATTCCACCAATGAGATATTGGTGAGCCTGCAGACTGGTCTCCGTACCTCAAATATTAACCCGCTCCAATCCAATCTCCACTAAGCTGCCAAAATTAACTTCCTAAAGCTCTAAATCACATGAGATTCAGCATCAAGTGATGAGATTGAGATAGACGCCAAATGATGACACTGAGGAGAACAACTGGCACCAAGTGTTGGGTCTGGCACCCAATGGGTTGGGTCATGTGAAGAATTCCTAGTGATCTTTCTCCTTGGTAAAAGGTAAGTTTGCTTATGAGAAGGGTTACAGATAAAATGAAGAGGTGCAATAGACACCAGGAGCAGTAAATATGAAATAGATTTGGGAGAGCATATAACAATGGAAAAGACAAGTTCCCTAGTGGAACTCGCAATCAGAAGAAAGGGAATATACCATGAAGCGGGAATATACCATGAAGCGGGAATATACCATTGACTGGCAGACTAAATCCACAGTGGAGCTTAGCACCATAAAATAAGAAGGGGCAGCTCGGTGGTGCAGTGGATAGAGCACCAGCCCTGAAGTAGGAGGACCTGAGTTTAAATGTGACCTCAGACACTTAACATTTCCTAGCTGTGTGATCCTGGGCAAGTCACTGAACCCCAACTGCCTCAGCCAAAAAAAAAAAAGCAAACAAAAAATGAGAAAGACACCATGAGGCAGAACAGGATGGCTGCTAACCCAAAAAGGCTTCAGCAAAGATGGCATGGATCATGGTCAGATTTATAAGGGAAATTTAAGCTGGGGGGGTTCACATAACTTAGTTTTCTCATCAGATACAGTGAGGTGGGGTTACTCAAGACCTCCACAGGGGCTGGCACTATAAGGCTGAGCTGATTCCCATCAGTCCCCTTCCCTGCTTGTCTCAGGAAATCATCTTACAGTGTTTGAGTGAGGCTTTCTCTGCAAATCCTACCTTGTGACTCAAGACATCACCATATATATTTCTATTTATCTACACACACACACACACACACACACACACACATACACTCTCTGCGGTCCTGGGTTGCTAGGTGAGCATTATCAGAGAAACCTGAAGCACAGATAAGATTATAATACTTCCAGAGGCAAACAGGAAAGGGCACTGATGGAATCAGCTCAGGCTTAAATGAGCTTTTTGTTCTTGAGTAGGTGGTCTGATTATTTGGATTTTCATTATAGTCCCCATTATAGTCCCTGATGGGGAGGTCTTTGGAAACTCTATCTTACTGTATACAACCAAAAAGCCAAGCTATGATGTCAAGCCCCCCACCACACACACACACACACACACGTTAAATTTTTCCTATAAATCTGCCCATGGACTACCCACATCTTTACTAAAATCTTTTTTTTAGCCCAACTGATTGGGCCAGTACTTGAGTCCCAATATGGGGTACTCTGTTGCCCCCCATGCCTCATGATGTTTTTCTCTTTGTCATAGCTAAGATTTTTAGGGTGTTAAATTCCTTTTAGGGTTAGCCTGCCAGTCAATGGTATAATCCCCTTCCCTTGCTAATCCCTTTTGTAGTTAGTCTATCAAATTCCTCTATGGATTTACCCTGCCAGTCAATGGTGTATTCCCATCTCTTGGAGTATTGCCTTTTTTCTGGTTAATTGTAAGTTCCAGTTGGGAACTTGTCTTTTCCATTATTAATTGTAAAAACCCTTTAACTTCAATTGTGCCTGTTTAACCTACATGGGATTGCTTGCTGTGGAAGGGAAAGGGAAAGGAGGAAGGGAAGGAGAAAATTTTGGAGCACAAAGTTTGACAAAAATGAATATTGAAAACTACATCTACATATATTTGGGGAAAGTAAATACCATTTTAAAATAGGAAAACAACCCACTTTCTTTTTATTCTCCTGAATCTATTTCATATTTACCACTCCTGATATCTATTTTACCACTATATTTTGTCCTTAACCTCTTTTTCATAAATAAGGGTACCTTTTGGCAAAGAAAATGCCATTGTTAATTCTTCACATGTACTTTGCACCTCATATTTCATATAGATGATATAGATATACATACATACACATATACATTCAGACACATATAAGACCCTATTGTGCTTATTTCCTCCTACCATCTGTCTCTCGGAAGGTAGATGGTATGTTCCTTCATAAGTCCAAATCTGTGTTTTTCTGTATCAACCAGGTCATTATTTCCTACATTTCAGCAGTATTCCAACTCAATCTCATTTTATCTGAGAGATTGTCTAAGAAAGTTTCTCCCCCCACTCAATTTTCTGCATTCTTTCTGTTCTTGGCTACATAGGTCTTATTTTTATAAGAAAATTTTAATTTAAAGTACTCAAAGTTATCCTTTTTACATTTCAACAATGCTCTCACTTTATAATATACTTTGTCGGATACTGTTGAATCCAATTCATCTTTCCCCCCTAGTTTCTTGACCTTTTGTTCTTCCAATTAAGCTTTATTATTTTTCCAACTCGGTAAAATGATATTTTTGGTAATTTAATTCAGATGACATTGAATAGATAAAACTTATTTAAAAATTATATTGGCTTTACCTACCCATGGACAATAATTACTTTAATTATTTATATCAGAGTTTATTTGTATAAAAAATGTTTTATGTTCATTTAGTTCCTATGTCAGTTTTGGCAGTAAATGCTCAGGTATTTTATACTCCCTAGGTACATAAATGGCCTAAAACAATACTGAATAATATAACTGACACAGTGTAGTTTCTCTATTTTTTACTTTCCCAATGATAGTAAGGTTCTAGCACTATATACCCTCTCTCCTAATAGCTTCTTTTGTATCGATTTTTTTCCTTTTGTGCCAAGGAATATTTATTTATATGAGATAATCATTCCTTTTCATCTCTCCCTGAAAAGTTTTATTTTTTTTAGAATTACCCCATCATTCTCAACTTAGCCCACCCCTACTCCCTAATAATAATGATAATCATAATAATGCTATTTTTCACATATATGAAGTAAACAATTTGACCTTATTGACTCTCTTAAAATGGTCTTTAATCTTTATATTTCTCCTGAATGTTATATGTCAAAATTTCCTTCAAGTTCTGAGACTTTTGTCAGAAAAACCTGAAAGTCTTTAAACTCATCAAATATTCATATTTTCCCTCATTTAGGATTATACTTAACTTTGCTGAGTAAATTACCTTTGGTCATAATTTCATCTCTTTTGTTCTACAGAATGTAGTCTTCCAAGACCTTTTCTATGGTCTTTCGAAGTTATAGCTACTAAGTCTTGTGCAATCTTTATTGTAACTCCATGACATTTAAATTGTTTTTTTTTTTTCTTGTTGCTTCCAATATTTTCTGTTTGGCTATGATATTCTTGTAAGTTTTCTACCCGAGGTCTCTTTCAGGGAGTGACTTGATGGATTTTTTCTATTTCTGCTTTGCCTTCTTGGTCTAGAACTTCAAGGCAATATTCCTTGATAGTTTTCAACATTCACCCTTGCAAATTTTTCTTCCTCCCTCCTCTCCTTTCCCCTTCCCTGGACATCAGGTAATCCGATATGAGTTAAACATGTGCAATTCTTCTAAACATATTTCCACATTATGCTGTGCAAGAAAAAAATCAGATCAAAGGAAGAAAAACATGAGAAAGAAAAAAAGCAAACCACTACAACAAAAAAGGTGAAAATATTATCCTTTGATCCACATTCAGTTTCCACGGTTCTTTCTCTGGATTTGGATGACTCCACTCCAAATCTATTGGAATTGCCTTGGATCACCTCATTGTTGAAAAGAGCCAAGTCCATCATAGTTGATCATCATATAATGTTTTTATTGTGGGCAATGTTTTCTTGGTTCTGCTGACTTCACTTAGCATCAGTTCATGCACGTCTCTCCAGGTTTTTCTAAAAGCCTGCTGATCATTTCTTATAGAACAATAACATTCCATATCATTTATCACATCTTATCATATACTTATTCAACCATTCCTCAGCTGATGGGCATCCACTCAGTTTCCAGTTCCGTGCCACTAGAAAAAGGGCTGTTACAAACATTTTTGCACACATGGGTCCCTTTCCTTTTTTAATGAACTCTTTGGGATATAGACCCAACAGAGACACTGCTGAATCAAAGGGTATGCACAATTTTATAGCCTTTTGGGCATAGAGCTAAATTGCTCTCCAGAATGTTTGGGTTTACAACTCCACCAACAATGTGTTAATGTCCCATTTTTCCCACACCTCCTCCAATATTTATCTTGTCATCTTAGTCAATCTGAGAAGTATGAAGTGGTACCTCAAAATTGTGTTCATTTGAATTTCTCTAATAGTGATTTAGAGCATTTTTTCTTATAACTAGAAATGATTTTAGTTTCTTCATCTGACAATTTTCTGTTCATATCCTTTTACCATTTAACAAATGGGGAACGGTTTGTGTTCTTATAATTTTGAGTTCATTCTCTCTATATTTTAGAAATGAGGACCTTATCAATCTAAACCCTCCCTCCCCCTTTTCTGTTTCCCTTCTAATCTTAGTTGCATTGGTTTTGTTTGGACAAAACCTTTTTAACTTAATATAATCAGCATTATCCATTTTGCAATTCATAATGCTCTCTAGTTCTTTTTTGGTCATAAATACCTTCCTTCTTTACAGATCTGAGAGGGAGTCTATATCTTGTTCTCCTAATTTGCTTATGCTATCACCCTTTATGTCTAAATTATGAACCCATTTTGACTTTATCTTGATATGAAGGTATTGGTCAATGCCTAGTTTCTGATATACTATTTTCTAGTTTTCCCAGCAATTTTTGCCATTTTTAACTCACAAATTGGTGTCTTTGGGTTTATCAAACAATAAATTAATACAATAATTTACTATTGTGTCTTATAAACCTAAATTATTCAACTAATCCACTACTTTTTCTTAGCCAGTATCAAATTGTTTTGATGACCGTTGCTTTTATAGTTTTAAATCTGGTACAGCTCAGCAACCTTCCTTTGCATTTTTTCATAATCCCCTTGAAATTCTTGTCCTTTTGTTCTTCGAGCTGAATTTTGTTATTAATTTTTAAATCTATAAAATAGATATGTTATTTTTTAAAGATTAAAAAACATAAAAAGAAAGAGAAAACAATTAGCATAACTGATTCATTTGTTATGTTGTTGTTTCAGTCATGATTGACTCTTCATGTCCCCATCTGGGGTTTTCTTGGGAAAGAGCACTTTGCCATTTCATTCTCCAATTCCTTTTACACATGAGGAGACTGAGGCAGACAGGGTTAAGTGACGTACCCAGGGTCACACAATTAATAAATGTTTGAGAAACTCAGTGAAGATGAATTTTCCTGATTTCAAGTTCAGTGTCTTATCTATTGCGCCACCTAGCTGCCCAAATTGATCCATATATTAAAAAAAAAATTTTCCCCCTGAAAATATGTACCATGGACAGCTCTTGTTAATCTCTCATTTCTGCAAAGAGATAAATTGGTGAAGTCTTCTATCTCTTTGGTTGAAGCTGACTTGTTCTTTATTATTTGGAAAATTTTGCTTATGATTTTTTTTCATGATTGGTATTTTCGTTTAACTATAGTTATATATATTGTTTTCTTGGTTCTGCTTATTTCACTCTACATCAGTTCATTTATATGCTTTGTATTCATCACATATATAATTTCTTTTTTTCTTAATAGTGTTTTATTTTTACAATTACATGTAAAGATAGTTTTAAATACTTATTTTGGTAAGATTTTGAGCTCTAAATTTTTTCTCCATCCTCCCTTACCTCCCTCTTCCCCAAGGCAATAAGCAAAATAGTAATATATGTACAATCATTTAAAACATATTTCCATATTTTTCATGTACAGATATAATTTCTTATAGCATACTAAGAATCCATCATGTTCATGTACCATATTTTTTGGTGGTACATTCACAATCAATGGGCATCTTGTTTAGGGGATTAGTCATGTCTCATCCTGTATGACCCCACTTGGGGTTTTCTTGTTGCAGTGGTTTGCCATTTCCTTTTCCAGCCAACTTTTCAGTTGAAGAAATTAAAGCAAACAGTTAAGTGACTTGCTCAGAGTCACACAGCTAATAAGCATCTGAGGCTGGGTTTGAACTCAGGTCCTCCTGATTCTAGGTCTGGTACTGTATCCACTTTGCCACCCAGCTGCCAATGACAACAACAAAAACATCTCCAAATCAATGGATATCTTCTTTGTTTCTGATTTTTATTATCAGAAAGAGAACTCCTTTAAATAGTTTGGAATACACAGGAAATTTTTTTAAAGTTTAAGGCTTTAAGCTTACTAATGGAATCTCTGGGACAAAGATGTGACCAGTTTAGTTGCTATTTGTAAATATGACTTTCAATAATGATTCCAATAATGCGCTAGTATGCTCATCTTCCTATAAACCATTCAACATTTACTATTCTTGTCTTTTGTCATTTTACTGGATATGAGATGAAAGTTTAGGACTGTTTCTTTTATTGGTGATTTGGAGCATATTATCTCATGATTTTTAATAGTCAGCAATTCATTTGAAAATTGTTCATATTTTTTGAATATGTCTCTATTGACAAATGGCTTTTGTTTTTAATATGATTAATTAAGTTTTTCTAATGTTGAACTATCCTTATAAACTCAGTATACATTTACCTTGGTCATAATTCAGGATTTATTGGATGAATTGCTCTAGTTTATTTTATTTAATAATGTATTTATTTATTTTGTTATTATTTTTAAATTTTAAATTAAGTTTATTTAATAATATATAAACAGGATTTTATTTGAAATTGTATTTAAAAATCATAATTCATTAATGATATTGGTCTGGGAACATTCAAAATATAGAATGGCAAATTACCAGATCAAGAAAATATATTAGTAGAATTATATTCATATTAGTAGAAATTATATTCATCAATGCCCATTTTTCACTTCCTTGAAAATTCTTTGTTTTTCTGTTATGTGCCCTATTTGCTTCATTCTTTTCCCCCCCTTTCATGCCCACCCCCAACCCCAAGCAAGCTAAGGTTAAGAAAAGATATATTTATGTATATATGTATAAATATATACATACACACACATATACACATGCCACATACACACTCATGTCTTTCCTATCCTTGTTGACTCTTTAATTACATTCTGCTCCCTAACTTGCCTTTCTATTACTTAATCTCCCTCCACCTAAGGATCCCTCCCTTGTCTTTTCCCCTCACCCTTTGCTTTCCTACCCACCCATCCTTCCCCCCTTATTTCTTTATAGATTTTGGAGGGTGCTATATCCTTCATAGTATATATGTAATATTGCCTATTGAACCCATTCCCAATGTGGCTATGTTTTCAGAACTATGCGCTCTCCTCCCCTCTCTAATGCCTCTGTGTTTATTCTTCTTTTGCATCTCATTTGAATAACATAACTACTATTTTTAAAAACTCTATTATTCTTTCTTTTGAGCTACCCTATTGTTGATGTGAATCTTAAACATATAAACATTTCCCATTTAAAAATAACAATAAAATAAACTTAAACAATAAACAAAGTTTTTCCATGAGTTCCTTAAAACTGATCTTTGATATTGGTTCTTATATGTTAAATTTTCTGTTAAATTCAGGTTTGTTTGAAAGTTTTGAAAATCTGCAAGTTCATTGAACTCATTTTTCTCATTCAAAATTATAATTTTGCTGTATATGATATTTTTGGCTCCAGGCCTAGTTCTTTTGATTATTGGTAGGTATGATTCCAGGACCTGTGGTCTTTTATTGTAGCTGCTGATAAGTCTTGTACAATTCTAATTGTAGCTCCAATGTATTTGAATTGTTTTTTTTTTTTTCTTGCAAAAATTTCTCTTTGATCTGGCAATTTCAAAATTAGGCAATGTTTTCCACAAAGGATCTCTTTGAGGTGGTGACCAGTGGATTTTTTTTTTTTTCTATTTCTGTTTTCCCCTCATGTTCTATCAATTCCAGGAAAATTTTCTTTGATTATTTCCTGCATTGTTGTGTCAAGTTTTTCTTTTTGGCCACCACTCTCTGACAGTCCATTTATTCTTATATTTTCTCTTCTTGGTCTGTTCTCCAGGTCTGTCATTTTTTTATGTTTCACATTCTATTCTATTTACTCATTCTTAATGATGTTTTGTTATTTCTTGGTCTCTCCTAGCTTCACTGGCTTCCACTTGCCTAATTCTAATTTTCAAAGAATTATTTTTATCTTTGAGACTCTGTACCTCCTTTTCTAGTTGGTTGACTTTTTGCAATCTTGTTTTTCTTGTATTTTTAAAAAAATTTTTTTTGTTTTAGTTTTTCTTCAATGTCTCTCATTTGATTTTTTAAATTCTTTTTTGGGCGGGGAACCATTTCATGTTACTTTTTTGGGGTAGAAGTTTTTTAAAACTAAAGTGTCCTCTTCTGAAGATTAACTCCAGTCTTCCCTGTTTCCATAATATGTTTCAATGGTGGGATTCTTCTTTGTTGATATTTTTTTTTTAAGTAAGAGGTATTACTGTAAGCACCTCTAATCGTGGGATGGTGCTTCAAGCTTTCCTTCAGTCCTCCACTCTGACCAGGAACCCCAAACCAAGAACTATAGCCTCTTGCAAGTGCCCACAGCCAGCAGTGTCCCTGTTCCATTGTTTCTGTACTCCCTAGGTATTGGTTCCTTCTCACCCAGGACCTGTCTCAACAGTACAGCTGGGCCTAGCATTCCCAATAGCTGAAGTTCACTTTTAACCCTAACCATACTCAAGCCCCAACTCTACAAACAGTCCTGGAGATGAAAGTTTCTACAATTCCTGCTGAGGTTCCAGCCTCAACCACTTCACCCCATGGTTCCCCACTTGGTGGGGCTAGCCTGGAGGTGTTTGCACTTCAGATAGGTTAATTCTCAGCCTGAAGTCTTTATTCAGATCTTCTCAAATTGTATCAGGTGGACCCGTGCTCTGCCCCAAGTCTTCTAGATTTTTCACCAGTCTATGTTTGCCCAGAGGCGCAAAGTTATTCAATTCATAAGGGAAATCTGGAGAACTTGAAATTTTACCTACCTACTTTACTATCTTCTCAGAATCCTCCATTTTTTTTTTCATTTTTTGAGAATAATTTGTGTAGCACTGGTATTAATTGTTCCTTAAAAATTATAGAAACTTTCCTGTGACTATACCAGAATCAGAAATTTTTTCCACTTTTTCCCTTAGGTAGTTCTATTATAGCTAGGTGTGTTTTTTTTCCCCTTTAAATTTGGTAATTTAAGATCTCTACTTGGTCTTCTGCTAGTTTGGGTTTTTATATACTGTTTTCCTCTATTGCTTTTATGTTCTCATTTTTTTTATTCACATTACTGTTCATAGTAGAGTGATAATTATTTTTATTTCTTCTGGGTTTGTTGTGATTTCATTTTGTTTGTTTGTTTTTACAGTTATTTGGTTGCCTGCTCTTTTCTTTTTAATCAGTTTGGTTAAAGATTTGTCAGTTTTCAAAGAGTCAGCTTTTACTTTTATTTATAATTTCTATAGTTTTTTTTGCTTCCAGTGTTTATTTCTCTAATTTTCAGTTTCTTTTCTTTTGTGCTTATTTTGGGGCTATTTATTTTTGGAATTTAATTTGTGAAATACATCCAGTTTATTGATTCTTGTTTTTTCTCCTTTTTGTTTCTAAATATTTTTAGGGATATAGTTTTTCTTCTGAGGACTGCTTCTTCTACAATTCAGAAAATTTGTTTCCTTTTCTAGTAAATTTATTTTTAATACACAGTGCTTTCCAATGTGTTGGAATCATGTTGGAAGAGAAAAATTGGAGCAAAAGGGAAAAACCATGGGGGAGATTAAAAAAAAAAAACAGACAAAAAGAAGTGAATATAGAATGAATTGATTTACATTCAATCTCTTTTGTTATTTTTCTGGCTACAGATGGTATTTTCTGTCCAAAGTCTATTGGGATTGCTTTGGATCACTGAACGACTGAGAAGAACCAAGTCTTTCATAACTGATTATTATACATTCTTGTTGTTATTGTGTACAATGTATTCCTGGTTTTACTTGTTTTGCTCAGCATCAGTTCATGTAAATCATTCCAGGCCTTTCTAAAATCAACTCGCTCATAATTTTTTCATTACCTTTATACCACAACTTGTTCAACCGTTCCCCAAGTTTTGGGCAGCTACTCATTTTACAATTTTTTGTTACCACCAAAAGAGCTGCTACAAACATTTTTGTACAAGTGAGTCCTTTTCCCTCCTTTATGATTTCCTTGGGATACAAACCCAGTAATGATACTGCTGGTTCAAATGGTATGCACAGTTTTATACCCCTTTAGACATAGTTCTAAATTGCTCTCACATCATTTCACAACTCCACCAATAATGCATTAGTGTCTCAGTTTTCCCACATCCCCTCCAACATTTATCATTATCTTTTCTTGTCATCTTAGCCAATCTGAGAGGTGTGAGGTGGTACCTCAGAGTACAACTCAGAAAATTTTATATGTCCATTCATAATTATTGTTTTATGATATATATCATACATATATGTTTTATGATATCTATTCATGTATATAATTATTCTTTTTCTGATTGCTTCTTTACTCATTACTTAGGATTTCATTGCTAAGTCTCCATTTGGATCTGTGTCTTTTCTTTATTCTTCCTGAATTGATTACTATTTTTGTTGCACACTATGGTATATAAAAGTTTTGTTAAATATTTTTGCATTTTAATGTTTATTTGCAGTATCCTTGTACAGATTATATTCATTTAAGACCCTCATTTCCCATTACAAAATCTCTCTTTCTCCATCATGGGAGTATCCTTCAGTAAGAATCTCTCCCCAACTAATGAATCAAGATTTCCCCCTTTCTTTGTTATTGTTTCAAATACTCCCCCTTGCCACCTCACTCCACATTCCTTCTTCATGACAAACTACAGGAATTATTTTCCCTTCATGTTTTACTATTGTACTATTTACATGATTTACTGTGTACCTTACACATTTTTCTCTTTTTTCTCTCTACCCTTTTTTTATCTTCCCTTTTTATAGTTTAGTCCTACACGCAAAAAATTTGCTTGTAAGCAACTTGTTGCAAAGTCCATCACATCTTACTTTTACTGGTTCCTCTGTTGTTATAATTTACATTGTTATTAGTCCCATTAGTGTCTTTCTAGGATAATTTTACTTTGTTATCAGAGCCTTCTTTGCTATATTTGTTTACTTTTCTTGTATTTCTGTTTCTGATATGTTTGCAAAGCAAATCATTTGCTCAGCTGTTTTTCTTTGTAGCAATGCTTCAAATGACTCTTTATAAATTTAATTCCCTTCTTTTCCATTAATGATTAGGTTCACATCTGCAGGATATTTCATCTTAAATTGCTTCTTGAATTCCTTTGTTCTTTGGAGCATGATATTCCATTTTTTCATTTTCTGGGAGGTACAGAATGATCTCATGTTACTCATAGTCCCTCTCCTTTATGTTTTAAGGTCTTCCTCCTGATCATGTATTGAATTTGTTATCATTGGAATTCTTAAATGGAACTATATATTTTTTGAAATTTATAGGGTGTATATATTTTTTCCTTCCTGGAAGCTCTCTGTGTAGTCTTTGAGTTGACAATTTATTTTCTGTGTTCAGAAATTCTGGATAGTCATTTAAAAAAATATTTCTTGCATTATAGGTTTAGTTTTTTACTTGTGCTCTTTTGGGATACTTATGGTCTAGTTGTCTCTATGTCTTTGAGAACAGTTTGTTTTCTTTGAACATTGTTAGTTTTTCCTTCCACTTCTGCTAGATTATCTTTCATTTCTGTGTATTTATGTTCCTAATCAGTTTTCTTGTTTCTTGGGAGAGAATCTTCACTGTGAATTCAAGTTTCTCTATTCTTCCAATTATTTTTTCTGTGTGAACCATAAATCCTGCTTTCATAATTCTTATTTTCCTCTTGAACCCTTCAGAATCATTCTCCTTTATTTCCATGCTCTTTTGGGACTTCTTTATTATCTTTTGTCTTGCAAATATTTTTCAGAACTATTTGAACTCATTTAGAAACTATCTAAAACTTTTTGTTATTTATATTTTTCCTGTTGATTTATCTGCTTCAGTTTTATTTTTAGTTCTGAATTCTTCCTTTTCCATTTCCTCTCTCCCATCTATTGAGAAAGCAAGAAAAACAAAACCCCTTACAAATATGTATACTGAAGCAAAACAAATTCCTGCATTAGCTATCAAAAAATCAAAATGAAACCTATGCTTCAATCTGTACTTTAAGGCCTTCATTCTCTTTCCAGAAATGGATGAATGTTACATTATCAGTCCTCAGGAATCGTAATTCGTTTCTTTGTGTTGATTGCAATTGCTAAGTTGTTTATCTTTACAATATTGTTATTATGTAAACCAATCTTCTTTTTTTTACTTTGCATTAGTTTATACAAATCTTCCTAGGTTTTTCTGAAACCATCCCTTCTGTCATTTCTTACACTATAGTAGCATTCCATCATGTGCATTTACTATATAACTTGTTCAACTATTGATGGGCAACTCCTCAGTTTCTAATTTCTGTCACTATGAAAAGCACAATATAAAGATTGTTCTTTACTCCCTTTTTTTTCCCCCTTTTCCTCTTTCTTTGATATCTTTGGGGAATAAATCTAGCAGTGATATTTCTGGGTCAAAGGGAATACACATTTTAATAGCATTTTGGGCGTGTGTTCAAGATTTTTAATAGAGTTTTCTTCCTCTTGAGATCTTTGGCAATTTCAGTCTTTTCTTTTCTCTAAGTGACAGGGAAAAGTCATTCGATTTCTGATTCCTTTCCTTTTATTTGCAGATTCCCTAAGGGATGGACCTCAAAGTCCATTCTGCAGAATTCATTTTTCTATGACCTAAGTCCTGCCCAGGTGACTTAGGAGAAAAGGTTGCTCCATCTGGATGTCAGTACTCTTTCCGTCAGGCTTTGTAGACCCCATCCATATACTCTTATCATCCTACTCTGATTCCTACTGATCTTAATTTTCTGAGTAAACCCACCCAGTGACTTCCACTTTCTTATACCTCTATTTTTTCCACTTAACCGGGGTGGGTAGGAGTTGAGTTCTGCTCCATAGAATAATGGGAATGAAGGAAAGTGCAGAGGTTGTTGAAAGAAACTGAAGCCCCAGAAATAAGGAAATTGCTGAGTGAGTTTCAGGGCATAAACTTGTGAGTCACATTGTATGGACCTGCTTAAATGTAGGGCTGGGTAGGAAAGCAGGTGCGAAATGATCCCAGAATGGATTAATCTTTTTTGCTATTAATTCCTAGGATTTTTATCCCTTTAACATTCTTAAGACTTTTTGCCTGTGGATACAGCCATAATAATTAACATACCTCTTGTTCATATTTCTCATGAGATTGGAAGGAAATGAGATTATGAGAACTCAAAAAGATAAAAAATTTTTTTTTCCTTTACTTTTTGATCACATGATCCCAGAGACACTTGGGATATAGAATCTTAAATATTTCATGGACTTTGCAGATTTTGTATGGAATTTCTCCATCTCTTCTGAATTTGCTGGTAGTACATAAAAAGGGCAATGATTTGTGTTGGCTTATTTTATATCTTGTTACATTGTGATACTTTGTAGAACTTATTGCTTCAGTTATTTTGATTGAATCTCCTGGGTTCTCTATGAAGACTTTCAGTACATCTGCAAAAGAAAAAAAAGTTTCCTCTTTGCCTATGTTTGTTCTCTCAATTTCTTTTTCTTGTACTATAGCTAGGATTTCTTGCACTATGGTAAGTGTTACTGGTAATAATGGATATCCTCACTTTACCCCTGATCTTATTAGAAAGATCTCTAATAATATCTATTATATATTTTCCTAGTTGTTTTAAATACTATTTATCATATTGAGGAAAGATTTATATATTCCTAAGTTTCTTAATCTGTTTTTAAAAAAGAAATGTTTGGTAGCAGAAGTGTCAAACACCTTGAGAGAAGTTAATACTTTTGTACCATATTAAAATATAATTAAGAAATGATTTACAAAAGAAAAAAATACAATAAAAATGTTAATTTGTGGTTTCCTGGGTCAATATTTGGCATTATTTGTTGATAGTGTTTTTTGTCAAGTTTTTTCCCTAAAATTATTGATGCAATGATGTGGATATTGATTATTTTGATTATTAATATCTTCTATTGTATTTATAGTTGAATCATTGTTTTATTCTGTATGGAGTACTAAATACAGATTGGTTTTTCTTTTTCTCAATGGAATGAATGGGAGAAGTGGGAAGGAGAGAGTACCATTCTGTTAGAATCCTAGTGTTAACTCAATGGAATTGATAGAAACAGTGCTTATGTGCTTGGGTTTACACCTTTGGAGTTCACACCTTTGGGAGAATTTACACATTAGAGCTCACACATTTAAAAGAGTTTACACATTGGCTCACACATTGGAGTCAGGAGATATCCAAGTTTACACCTCCCACAATCCCACTCTCTCAGAGGAGGAGTCAACCTTTGGGTTCCCACCTTTAAGAGATCCTACATGAGAAGCTCTCAGGTTCAGCGAGGGTGAGTTCCGGAGATTGACAAGCTAGAGGCTGCAGTCGGGCCGAACGAAGGATTTGGAGCTGGAGGCGACAAAGGACAAGCTGCAAGAGCTCTTGGAACCAAACAGAGAGATAGGCCTCTGAGAAAACGAACCGGGCTGTTTTGGAAGAGACAATAAAAGGCTGTACTTAAATCCCTGGCTGCATTTATGGTGATTACTACTTGGAACTCAAACGAAGGCTGCCTCCAGAATCCTCCCCAAGAAACCTGCTCCCAGCCGACGATCATATTATACAAAAGAAGAGAACATCACACCATTCCACTGGATTTTTTTTTTTTTTTTGCTTTAAAGTTTGTTAGTTTCTTTTATTTTTAGAATATTTAATTCTGCCCTACTTTGACTGGAAAATACTTCTTGTCGAAGGTAAGTTTTAATTGAAACCTGAAGGAAGACTAGAAAGCCGATCCGCGAAGTGAGAAAGAGGGAATGATAATGAAGGTTGGTCACTGAAAAGCCTGAGTTGGAAGAGGGAAGGTCACTTTTGAGGGGCAGCAAGGTCAGTGTTGCTGAGTCACAGACTTTAAAGAGGGGAGTAAAGTGTAAGAAGACTATTAAGGTGGGAAAGAACCTTAAAAGCCAAATATTGGACTTTATCTCTGATCCGGGAGGTCATAGGGAAGCACTCAAGTTTATCAAGTAGAAAGGGTGCCATGGTCTGGTCTGTGCTTTAGGAAGATACATTTAACAGCTGAGGGTCAAGAGTGGTCCGGAATGGGGAGAGACTGGGCAGCCAGAGGCCCCGGAAGGCTACTCCGATCGTGCAGGGGGGTGACGCTGTCGGAGGAAAGAAGGGGCCCACAAAGCAGGTGCCACCCATACGAGATGCCCCCGTTTTCCTTCCTACACTCACGCTTAGTCCTTTCCCATCTAGCCTCAGACTCCATCATTCCACCGCGATCTTTTGGTTCCCGGATTAGTTTTGCTGAAGCCGTAGCCACACCCCGCCCTTACTCTGCCGCACTCTTGGTGTCTGCGTGCCCTCCCCTGGCTGCCAACAGCCTGGAGGAACCATCTCTGTCTCCAACCTTTCCTGAGCTTCATCCTGGGATCACCCACGGCCTGCTGGACATTTATAGATGTGCCAGAGTTACCCAAACTCGGCGCGTCTGACGCTGACCCGTTATCTTTGTCCAGAAACTCCTTGCCCTTTGTACCTCCTTATTAGTTGGGGGCCCCACCGTCCGGCTCCCATCCCCCTACGTCACATAGTCAAAGCTGCCGGATCCTGTGGTTTCTAGGGGAAGGGAATACTTAACACGGACCTACAATGTCCCGGGGCCTGCGCCGGACACTTGGCAAACAGCATCTTTGATTTTCAGCAGAGCTGGGGGAGGGGCCGCATGCGGTCAGAGCGATCGGGTCGCCGAGGACACCTTTCCACTCCATCGGACGCTCAGACCCCCACCCAAGCCTCTTCCCATAATGTTCCAGGGATCAAATACACCCCCTCCCCCTCCCGCCCTTCTGCGGGGAGCTTGGGGGCACTTGGGTAAGCGGCTTGTGCACGTGCGAGCACTTGGGGCCAAGCTCACTTGCGTGTGTGTTGTGGGCTCTGGCTTAAGTTCGCTTGTGTGTGTGGGCTCACTTGTGTGTGTGTGTGTGTGTGTGTGTGAGAGAGAGCCGGGCCAAAGGTCCAGGACAGGATCTGTGAGGCGGGTGGACGGCAGCTTCGCACATGGGCCCCACTTAGGATCATCAGGTGCACAGTAAATTCTCAGCAAACGTAGGGGCGGCTTGGTGGACGGGTAGCGGGGCGGAGCGCGCGTGGTCTCGCCCCCTGCTTCTTGCGCAGCCGCAGCTGCCGCAAGCGTGTGCGCTCGCCACCGTACTTAGGAGCGCGCTCGTACCGGAAGTGGTCCGGCCGGGCCGGTTAGACGGTGACTCCGCACAGCCGGAAGTCGGAGCCTGTGGCGCCGGGAGGCGGCGGTGGCGGCGGCGGCGGCGGCGGGAGGAGGGAGGAGGAGGGGCCGGGGCCGAGCTCAGGCCCGAAGAGTCCGCCGGCCGCCATGGCGACAGGTGCCGACGTTCGCGACATTCTGGAGTTGGGCGGGCCCGAGGGCGACGCGCCGGGGCCCATCAGCAAGAAGGACATCATCAACCCGGACAAGGTGCGTCTGCGCTTGCGTGCTCGGACGGGGCGGGCGTCGAGGGGTGGGACCAAGGCTGCCTCCGGGCCGAATGCGCCTGCGTGATGTGGGACGGGCTAGCCCCTGGACGGGGCGGGGCCTTGTGCGCCTGCGCGCTGGGGTAGGGCGGGGCTGGGAGAAAGGGGCGTGGCTTCAGAGCATCCTCCTGGACCTGCCCCAGGCCTGCTGGTGAGGCAGGCTGCCCAGGGAGGTAGTGAGCTCCCCGTCCCTGCAGGGCTCCAAGCAGACGCAGGCTGCACCCCTGCTCAAATTGGGGCCAGTCTCCATGCCTTTTGAAGTCCCTTTCAGCTCCTGTGCAGGAGGGGCTGATGGCCAAGGTGGGCGGAGGTCAGGGGCTGGGGAGTCAGGCTGGAGGGAAAGGGGGTTCCCTGGCCCGGAGGGCTCCCTGGCCTAGTCTCTCCACTTGAGTCTTGGTCCCTTCCTAGAAAAAGTCCAAGAAGTCGTCAGAGACGCTGACGTTCAAGAGGCCGGAGGGCATGCACCGAGAGGTCTACGCTCTGCTCTACTCAGACAAAAAGCAAGTGGATTGACCCCCTTCTGCCCCCCACTCCCATCCCCAACCCCCATCCCCGGCTTCGTGGCGCCCCCCCGCCCCACTCCCCCAAAAGCCCCTGTCACCTAAAGCTTCTTGGTGCTCCCCACGGCCCCACGGGATGGGGCTGTCCTGGCCAGACCCATGTTTTGTCGGGGAGCTGGGGGGGCAGGGTTGTCAGGCTCTCCCAGCGGGCTGTAATCCCCCCCTTCCCTGGCAGGGATGCACCCCCCCTTCTCCCCAGCGATACAACCCAAGGCTATCGCACCGTGAAGGCCAAGCTGGGCTCCAAGAAGGTGCGGCCCTGGAAGTGGATGCCTTTCACCAACCCTGCCCGCAAGGACGGGGCCATGTTCTATCACTGGCGGCGCGCGGCCGAGGAGGGCAAGGACTATCCCTTTGCCAGATTCAATAAGGTGAGGCTCCCCGCGGCGAGGCCCTGGGCCTGCAGAGGTGTCTTCTCCCAGGGAGGAGGTTGCAGAGGAGGTGGTTTCTGAGGCCGGGGCAGATCAGGCAGCCCAGGAGACCTCTGAGGGGGGTGGGGGCAGGCGGAGCGTGGAGCTGGTCTGCTCAGTGATCTGTGGGGCCTGGCTTCTGGAAGCTGTCAGCGGGAAAGTTGTGTTACATGAGAGGTCCGGTCTGCCGGCCGGCCGGGGGCCTTCCCCGCCAGGTCCAAAGTGTGCACTTTCTTCTAGGAAGTGGCCAGAGCCACAGCAGGGACGGAAGAGGGTCACCCCAGTCCTGGTGTCTTAGATCTCAGGGGCCATGGGGCCCAGCACTCTCATTTAGCAGTGGGTCAGTGTGTCAGTGGGAAGAATTGAACCCAGGATCTCAGCCTCCCCCACTGGTCCAGCACCAGAAGATTGGTCTTGGACTAAGGAGGTAGGGCTGGAGAGAAGCGAGGTAGCAAGGCCTCTGTGGAGTGCAGGGAGTGCCCAGCTGGGCTGGAGGCTGGCAGAGGGTCAGTGAGAGCACGCCGTGTCCGGACGGGGAGGTCCCACTCAGACCAGCTAACCTTCCCTTGCTCCTTGGCCCCTTGTCTTCCCAAGCTGTGCTTCTTCTCTCGGAAGACATTGTGGCTATTCACTTAAGCTCCCTCTTGACCTTCCTCCTCCTCCTGTCCTGTCCTTCAGGCACCTTTCTTCCTTCCCCATCTCACATGGAGCGGGGCCACACTCCTGGCCCTGCCTGTCCGTCCCCTTCCGTCCTGACCGTCCCTCTCACTAATCTTCACTTGCCTCCAGGCTTCTTCCTCGCTGCCAACAGTGCCCTTGTCTCCCCTGTCCCCACCTCCCTCTGCCCTTGGTGGATCAGCTTTCCCCTCTGCCTTCCCACTCACCTGAGAGCAGCCTCTTCTAGTCCTGGTGCTCCTCGAGGGGCTTTGATGCTGTGGATCCCCTAAAGACGTTGCCTCTGGGGGCCGTGACCCAGGCTCATCACTGCTTGGGCTCCGTCCATCCAGCTCTTGTTCATTGGGGGTGATCCCCTCAGTCCCTCCTAGGGGGCACATCTCATTTCCTGTATGTTACGGGCCTGCTGTCTGTTTTTGGGTGGTTGTTGAGCTAAAAATGATTTTTGTTTTTAAAAATTTTACTTTTTTTGTAAAGCAATTGAGATTAAGTGACATGAATCCATGGTCTCCTTAGGGCCCCATCCATCTCTGAGCTCAGGAGCGGGGAACCATCCCTGCCACTTTGCAGATGAACCCAAGCCCTCTGACTTCCAGACCCCGCATCATGTGCCAGCCCCCGATAGCTGGCAGAGCTGCTTTGCCTGGTGCCTTCATGGGGCAGGTTTAGAGTGTAATCTCTGCCCCTTGGGGGAGCAGCTGCCCAAAGGCAGGCCAGCGTCTGTTTGCTTTCGGCCGGCACCTGCTTCCTTTTAGGAGAGGCTCGTGGGATTATTGAGGGCCCGCACTCGGGCACCTGGACTTGGGCAATGCTGGCAATCGGGGTAGATTATCCAAGGCCCTAAATGGTGGGTTTTTTTTAAGGATTTTTGTTGTTCCTTTCACATCCTAGTCATTTCCCAGTGTGCCCTTCCCCGCCCCATGGACTGACCCATCTCCTATAACAGAACGCAGGTTGTTCATGGGGATCATCCAAATTCAGCCCTTTATGTTACTCTAGTCTCAGGCCTGCTGGTCTCCTGGTTCCTTTCTCTGCTCCATCTCTCAAGTCTACAAATCTTACTTTCTTTGAACATCTCTTTGTGACCGTTCCATCTTGTTCATGAACCAGAATCAGTTCTTCTCTTTCCCAATATCCATTTGGTTTCCAGGTTTTTGCTGCTGCCAGGGCCTATTACTGGTGTGTTACAGGGCAGGCAGTCAGTGAACAAGCGTCGCTTGGGCACTTGTCGGGGATGTGCTGGCACAGGGGTGAGAATGGGCTCAGCAAGACCCAGGACCACTCCCCGATTCCCGTGTGGGGGCAGTGCTCCAGAGGACTGGTGAGGCTGCTCATGCCGAGGAAGGGCTGGTGCCCGATTTCTCTCTGTGGCCTGCAGCAGGCAGCTGTGAGAGAAGGCACCCAGTAGCTGCCCTGCCCCTTTAATCGGAGACCCCTTCTCCCCGGGAGCAGATTGCTGGTTGTTGGGCCCTGAAGGAGCTGACACGGGGTGCAGAGAGGCTCTGAGCTTGCCTTCAGTTTCTGGAAAATTCTGCAGGGTCTTCTGAAGGGGGACGGACCAGAGGGAGGCACATGGCCTTCTTGGCCCTTGGTGCACCAGGTCACTGGGTGAGGGCCTTTCTGAGCACAGCGCTCACCTTAATTTAACAAGGCTCTGATGAAGGCCTGAGAATCTTCTTGTGGACTCAGTGGGGTCAGCAAGGGGGCGGATGGCCCAGCGCCAGAGGGGCAGGGGCTCAGGGAAGGGCCAGGATCAGTGCTTGAGCCTGTGTGACATTTTGGAAAGGGGCATAGGTGGCGCACAGCTAGGAGGGGAGCTAAGCAGTGGAGGCCTGGGCCAGACCCACATCAGAGCTGGAAACTGAGAGCCCCAGTTCATTAGGAGTAAGTTTTGTTTGTGTGAAGCAGTTGATGGTAAGTGACTTACCCAGGGTCACACAGCTAAGAAGTAAGTGTCTGAGGCTGGATTTGAACTCGAGGTCCTCCTGTCTTAAAGCCAATGCCCTATCCACTGTGCCATCTAGCTGCCCCTTGATTAGGAATAAGTAAATAAAGTCTTATGTTTGGCTGCAAAATAATTAACTCCACAAGTTGTAAGGTGGTGGAAGATAGGCTAGACATGAGTTGTTCTGAAAAGGAGCTTGGAGTCTGAGTGGACCCTTGAGATCAGGATGAATCAGCTGGGTGATGGGGCAGCCAGGGAGCTGGTAGGACCCGGGGCTGCTCTAGGAGGAGGAGATGAGACTCCCAGGCCCTCCTCTCTGGTCAGGCTCATGTGAAGGATTCAAGGGAGCAGCTGGGGAAGAACAGGGAAGCCCTGGGCTGCTGAGCCTGAACCAGAGAAGATTCTGGGAAGCTCTTGGACTGGGCTGGACCAGAAGGCAGGGACTGCCCTGGGGGGAGGGGCTGGGTCCCTTGTGTGGGTGTCCAGGGAGGCCCCTTCCTATGCCCAGGTACTGGGACACCCTGGGACGGCCCTGGCTGAGATCCTGTTGGCCATCCTCTGTCCTGCTTTCCGATCCTGTTTCTTTACTCTCCTGTTCTGGGAAGTCTGCCCTTCTTGGCTCCCTAGGTCCTGGCTGGGTGTGGGGCCTGCCTCACTGGGGGTCCCTTCCTCAGCATCTCCCTCCTGGGACGAGTGGAAGGCTGCCATTGACCGGATCTGGACCGGCATTACAATCCCCTCTTCCAGGGGGAAGGGTCCCACTCTCGGCCCTGCCTTTATTTTGCATCTTTCCCATCCTGCCCCTTGCCTTGGGCCCTGGGGCAGGGGGACTGTGCCCTGTGACCCAGCATGGGACCAGGCTGAACCCCGAGAAGGCGACTGGCTCCCCTGGACTGGTTCTGGAAAGGCCGCGCTTTCCCGCTCCGGCCTGGCAGAGGAGGCTGGTCCCTCGGCCTCCCTCTGGGCCTCCCCTGCTTGCCCTCTGCTCAGTGTCCCCACTACACCCGCCTGCTCATGGCAGTCCCAGGCCTGCGTGTCTGGTCTGGCTGGGACACCCTGGCAATGCCCGCAGTGCCTTGTGCCCAGCTTCTGCTGCCCCCTGCTGGTCCCGCCGTGGCACAATCAGCTGCTGCCTGCGAGAGAGAGCCCCGGTCTGGCCCACGGCCACAGGGGGCTGGGTGGGGAGGGGGGCACTTGGGCCTTGACTCCGATGAGGCGCGCTCTGTGACCTGGCCCTGGGGAGACAGGCAGAAGAGCCCGGGGGCAGACCGGCCCCCAACACCCGCTTGTCCCCTGCCCAGGCAGTGCAAGTGCCAGTCTATTCAGAGCAGGAGTACCAGCTGTACCTCCATGATGACGCCTGGACCAAGGCAGAGACTGACCATCTCTTTGACCTGAGCCGTCGCTTCGACCTGCGCTTTGTGGTCATCCACGATCGCTATGACCACCAGCAGTTTAAGGTCAGTGGGGGGGCTCGCTCTCCCTCCATGTGCCCTGGCCAGACCCTCACAGCTGCAGACACTTTCCGGCCAGTTGGCCCAATAAGGGGTGCCCGGACTGTGTCCTGCAGCTCCCCCCCCCAATTCCCCCTGCAGTTTTTGCCTGCGGCTCCGGCTTCTCTCCTTCCGCCCCCATCCTTGTACCCCTTGTGCAGTAAGCCCAGTGTTCCTGTCCTACTAGGTCCCTTCCCCGACGCTCCTGACGTGTCCCTTCCCTATCCCAGAAGCGGTCGGTGGAGGACCTGAAGGAGCGGTACTACCATATCTGTGCCCGGTTGGCCAATGTCCGGGCTGTGCCAGGCACCGACCTCAAGGTGCCCGTGTTTGATGCCGGGCATGAGCGGCGGCGGAAGGAGCAGCTGGAGAGGCTCTACAACCGCACCCCTGAGCAGGTGAGGAGCCCCCCGCGAGGTGGCCGTGAGAGCTGCTCCCCCCGGTGCCTGCAGACCCTGTGGAGAGGAAGGGGGCGGCCCTGGCAGTCGGACGTGATGGAGCAAGCGCTCATGCGCTGGGGGGGGGCGATGGTTTTGGGGGGTAGAGCCCGCCCCCTGCATATCAGAGTCTGAGGCTGAAACAGCAAAGTGTTATCACGGGGTTGCCTTTTCCCAGGGGTGCCGCCCCTTCCCCCTTCACTGTGAAATTCTGCGTCGTGTGCCTCATGGCGAGGGGGCGGCGGCCCGGCCTTCAGAGGCTCGGACCTCAGCCGTGGCCAGGCCTGCTCCTGAATCCGCCTGTGCCCGCAGGTGGCTGAGGAGGAGTACCTGGTCCAGGAGCTCCGCAAGATTGAAGCGCGCAAGAAGGAGCGCGAGAAGCGCAGCCAAGACCTGCAGAAGCTCATCACGGCGGCCGACACCACGGCGGAGCAGCGGCGCACCGAGCGCAAGGCCCCCAAGAAGAAGCTGCCACAGAAGAAGGAGACGGAGAAACCGGTGAGCGCTGGGCAGGGGGGCAGGGGCTGCGGGCGTGGGCGCCCACCTCCCACCCGTCCAGGGGCCAGAGGCCTGCCCTGCTGTGGTGCCCTCGGGTCCTCTGGCAGCTCTGGGAAGGAGGAGGCTCCCAAGGCAGGCAGGCAGGAGGGGACGGTCATCGCAGGGACCCCCCAGGGCCTCGGACCTGAGAGCTGCTCTTGTCAGCCTCCCGGGGCGGGGATTCGAGGCCCTTCTCCGGCCAGCGGCTTTGCTGTTGGTCACATCTTGGACACCACGGTGCCAGAGGGACCCTCTCGCCCTGTCCCCGAGCTTGGGGGGGCCCTAAAACCCCCAGGTCTGTCACAGCCTCGTTCTCCAGCCACGTACTTCTCACTTGGTGCTCCCCCATCCTGGACTTGGGCTTGCTCAGTGTAAATCCTTGGGGCGCTGTCCTTGTTGCCGGCCCCTCGGCCTTGGCAGGCGTGGAGCGGTGCCCTGTGCTGGGTGCGGGCCCGTGCCAGCCGAGCTGTGGTCCACAACAGAGACCTGGCGCTAGAGGGGCTCCCCTCATTTGTCAGAGAAGGAAATGCTGCCCCAGGTCCTGCGGGTGCCAGGCCTGAGCCCAGCCCCGCGCCCTCTCCCAGACGCTCCTCACTGAGCTTGGCCATCCGGCCCACTTGGCGCCCACTCGGCATGGGCGGGCCTCGTCCGTGTCTCCCGCTTCGCTGCCTTCTGCTCATGGTTCCTCTTTTCTGAAAAGGGAGTTGGGGCCTCAGCCACAAGCCGGCGCAGTTTCTGGGGGGCCCCGGACCACTCCCAGGAAGTCTCCACGGCCCTATCCGCCGGGCCTGTGGCTGAGATGCCCCCATATTTCCAAAGGCCCTCACTTGTCCTTGCTTCTCGGGGCCTGGGGACGCCTGCTGCTTCCAGGCTGCTGGGGGGCTTCTCGCCATCCATCTCCTCTGTCTTGGGCTTCTCTCCCCCTTGGCCCTTCGGTTCCATCCTCTTCCTCCAGAGACAAACAAATCTGTCCTGTCTATTCCACCTCCGCCCCTGCCGGTCAGCAGACGGTGATGGTGACTGGGGCTCCCTTCACTTCTGGGGACCCTCCCCAGAGGAGGGGAGCAGTCTCAGCCAGCCGGTGTTTCTGTCTGCCCACTCGGGCTTCTCACAGATGGAGAGATGCCGTGGCTCTCTGCCGCCTTTCCCAGGTTGTGCCTTCTCTGGTGCCCTTAGAGATTCTGTGCTGGCACTGCCGGGGGGGTGGGGGTGGGGGCTGCGGGCTGCCCCGGGGCCTGGTTCCAGAGACCCAACCTCAGATGGGCTCCTTGCTCCTGCTTTCTTTGTGACTCACGAGTCGTCCATCTCACAGATAAAAAAAGTGGTGGTAGAATGACCTCGGGGCCGCCCAGCCGCCTCATCTCGTTGGAGGCTCAGGATGTGACGGGCCGCCCTTCCACAGGAGCCGTGGGCCTTCGGTCCCCGGCCTGATCTCTCCCTGGAGCTGGGTGCTGGAGCTGGAGTTGCCCAGATTCTGCCCCCAAGGCCGAAGGTGCCGGGCTCCCGAGCTCTGGGGCTCTTTGCCCTTCCTCCTCCACCCCCTCCAGACCCTGCCTGCTTCCTCAGCGGGCACCGAGGGGCCTGCGAGCCAGAGCGTGTGCCTTGTTGCAGGCAGGAAACCTTGTTGAGGATCGGTGCACCCGTGGCCCACCGTTCCGCGGCCTCACCAATGCTGACCCTGCTGTCTGGCTGCAGGTGGCTCCTGTCTGGGGGGAGAGCAGGGCCGGGTAACGTCTGCATGGCAGCCTCTTAGAGCTGCCCTCCTTACTGAAGGCCGGTCATAGGCCGGCCCGTCTGAGGCAATCCTCCCTGAATGGATGCCCCAGCTGGAAGCAGGGGGTCCAAGGAGAGCCAGGGTACATCCTGGCTGTGCCTCTTACCCCTTACCCGCGCAGCGGGCACAGGCTGGGCGGTCCCTGTGCAGCCACACAGGATGAGGCCCCCGTGGCCTCCTCTGCTGTCCTGAGCTGCTCACTTTCCTCGGAAGTCTGTTAATCCATGAGTGGGCTCCTCATCTTCCATTCTGAACCGGGGGGATCAGCTGTCCCCCTAACCTGGGCACTCGGCCTACCCCGGGAGGCTTCTGCCATGCTCCCACTAGCCACCTGCCCCTGCCTGGGGTGCCCGTGTCCCTCACTGGTTCTCCTTGCAAAGTCTTGGCCCCATGTCTTACACGGTGCTCCTGCCCCGGGCGTCCCTGCTGCCCAGGGTCTGGGTCCCAGGGTCGGGCAGGCTCTCAGCAGTGAGCTGCCTTGCTTGACTTGTCACCTTTCCAGGAGGCAGCAGGGGAGAAGGGAACAGTCACCGTTTTCCTTTCCTTTATTCTTAGTTCGCTCATCTCTAAAATGAGCAAGTTCGGGTCGTTTTGAGAGGTAAACTGAGGCTAGGTCTCAATCTGCCTGGTGATAGAAAGGGGGCCTCCCAAGGGAGAAGGTTTCTCCTGATACTGTGGGATCCGAGTTCTAGAGCTGGGAAAGACCTAAGAGGGTGCCTCACGTTCAGCCCCCCACCTTACAGAGGAGGAAGGGAGGTCCGGAGTGGGTGAGAAGGGGCAGACCTGCGCTTCTCCCTTCAGCCTCGGAGGCCATTCCCCCGAAGGGGTCCCGGCAGAGCCGGCTGGTCAGGCAGGTGGTGCAGGGACTAGAGTGCTGGGCATGGAGTCGGGAAGGCCCCCGTTCAGACCCAGCATCAGGCACGTACTAGCGATGTGACTGTAGGCAAGTCATTTAACACCTGCCTCAGTTTTCTCAAGTGGGGAATGGGGACAGTGACAGCATCTACCTCCCAATGAGAGAATGAGAAAATGCCTCGGACATGTTGCCTGCTTGGTTGGTTGCGGAGGGTCCTTCAGTGGCTGGCCCTGGCCTTGCACAGCCCTCCCTGCCCCAGCTGGCGCTGTTGCCCTATCCAGGGGGGGAGGAAACTGGATGGATTTTTGGGGGGAGGCAATACGAGGATGCTTCCACTTGCTCCTAAAGGGTTGGGACAGAGGAGCCCGTGATGTGATGAGAATTTCCCAATGGCTGCCCACAGGGCTGAGCAACTGGGACATGGTCTGTCTGGGTGGTCCCTGGAGCCTGGCCGCCTCTGGGAGGGTCCTGCCGCTCTGGGGCCCTACCCCTTCCATCTGACCCCTGGTTCTCCTCACTTCCTTTCAGGCTGTCCCAGAGACAGCTGGCATCAAGTTTCCCGACTTCAAGTCCGCGGGAGTCACGCTTCGCAGTCAGAGGGTAAGTCCCACTCTGGGTCCCCGTGCCAGCTCTCGGCCCCATCCACATCTTCCTGGGTCCGCTTAGTTTGTGGGCGGCCTTGGTCAGGCCATGGGCTTGGTGCTGCCTCACCGTGGCTGACCTGAAGTCCCCAGCCTTGGGACCCCTACCTGGTGGTGGCCTTTGGTGGCCCCGGTCACGGGGGCCAGCCTTACCGAGGGGGTGAGTGATGGACTCCTCATTTCAGGCTGATAACATTTCATAGAGAGCAGACCACCTTCATCCATCTTGGAGATGGACGGCTCGCTCGCTAAATGCAGAGCTGGGATCAGTGGGCCCTGCCACATAAATCATAACATTTTCTTAATGACGGTGAAATTAGAATATACTCTGCTCCTTGGCCAATGGAGTCTGCCCGGCTGCCCGCTAGCTACCAGGTGGAACCAGGAGATAGAAGAGGGGGTGGCAGACTTGCAGGGCTGAGACAGAGCCCGCAGGGGGCCTGGCCAGGTTTGGTCTTGCTGGACGATGAGGGCCAGGCCGGCCCCTCTCCTTGTTTGTCCCTGGCACGGCCACTTGTCCTGGCCCTCTGGTGCTCTCCTCCTGGGGAGCCTTGGCTCAGGCCCTTTCTGGATTGCCTTCTGCTTGTTGGCTCTGCCCCTGCCCGGCTGGGTGGCACCGGCCCTGGGACTTCCAGGCCTTGTTTGGGCCTTGTCTAGGCTTTGGTTCTTGCTAGTGCGGTCACCTCATCCCCTGTGCTCCCAGATGCCCCTTGGCTCTCTAGCTCCCCCTCTCCTCCCTGCACAGAAGCCCTGATGAAGGGCCAGAGTCTGTGCACAATGATACAGGGACCTTGTCTGCGCCCCCAGCACTGCCAGTGTCCTGCTGCAGGGGGGTGGGGGGGGCTGGGCAAGGCGTAGGGGAGGGCCTGGGAGGAGACTGAGCAGAGCCTCTGGTGCAGATGAAGCTTCCGAGCTCTGTGGGCCAGAAGAAGATCAAGGCTTTGGAGCAGATGCTTCTGGAGCTGGGAGTGGGTGAGTCTGGGCTGGAGGTCATGTGGGGGTGGGGGGTGGGGTGGTGGAGGACAAAGGAAGAGGCCCCTGGACAAGCTAGGGTGGGCCAGTGAGGAGTTGGGGAACTCTGGGAAGGGCTTCCCTTCCAGGAAGGAGCCTGTACGGGTGTGCTGGGTGAGGGTGAGAGGGTCCTTCGAGAATGCTCCGGGCATCCCAGTGGCCCACCAGCACAGCGGGGTTGGGGTGGAAACCTGGGGGACGCGGGGAGGAGCTGGCTGAGGCCCCGCCCCTCAGCCCCCACCCGCCCCCCAGAGCTGAGCCCCACGCCCACGGAGGAGCTGGTGCAGATGTTCAACGAGCTGCGGAGCGACCTGGTGCTGCTGTACGAGCTGAAGCAGGCCTGCGCCAACTGCGAGTACGAGCTGCAGATGCTGCGCCACCGCCACGAGGCCCTGGCCCGTGTGGGGCCCCTGGGCGCCGCGCCCCCGCCCCCACCCCCGCCCAGCACGGAGCCCGCCGCTCTGCCGGGAGATGGGCCCGGCCCCGAGCTGCCCAAGGACTCGCTCATCGACGTCGTCGGCGCCCCGCTCACGCCCAACTCGGTGAGCACGGCCCCCCGGGGCCAGCGCGGCTCGGGGGCTCGGGCTGGCCGGAGCCCGGGGCCCCCCGCGGCTCACGCCCCTCTCCCCCCTCCCCTTCTTCCCGCAGAGGAAGCGGCGGGAATCGGCCTCGAGCTCCTCGTCGGTGAAGAAGGCCAAGAAGCCGTGAAGCCGCGAGGCCCGAGCTGGGCCCGGGGCCTGCCGGGAGGGGGAGGGGGAGGGGGGGAGGGAGGGAGGGGTCGGGCTGGTGCTGTGCGGGAGGGGGGGGTCCGGGCGGACTCCAAGACTGCTGTTGGGCGGGGCCTGTGTAAATAGAGCAGCTGCTGCTTGGCCACCCTCCGCTGCCTTCTCACTCTTTCTTCGGACTGTCAGAGGGCTGGGGATGTGCCCATCTCCTCCAGCCCCACCCTTCCCCTCCCCCCCCCCCCCAGTCGGCGCGCGCCGCACCCCCTTTGCCCCACATGGCTTCACAGGGGCCTCACCTCATTTCCCCCAGACTTTTATTCTCTGTGGCACATTCACAGCGGGTGGGGTTGACAGACACAGTGATGGGGGGACAGGGGGAGGGAGAGGGGCTACTCTGTCCTGGAGTCCAGGGTAGGGACAACCACACGCCATGCACTATGGGGAGGGTGGAGATCACCGGGAGCTTGGGCCCCCACCCCTTCAATGGAGCGCCCTGTGCCAGAGGAGGGGGAGGGGAGTGTGAGGTCTGACCCGACCTCCCTGGGACCCCCAGGGGAAGGGCCTAATACTGGGACTGAGCTGGCCCGGGGGGAAGTAGAGATGCACCCACTCCCGGGAAGGGGCCCAAGGCTGGCCGGCCTGCCTGCCCAGCTGCCCCACGCCCTGCCTTCCCTGGGGTGACCGGCCCTGCTCCGCGGGCTCAGGAGCCGCCCCCCCTCCAGCTGTCCAGCCCCAGGGCCCCCTCAGAATGGGGGCCCATGGGTGGGCAGACAGGTGGGCAGGTAGTGAGACCAGATTAGGGGTGGTGGGAAGGGGGTTTGCTCTCCTTGCCTCCAGATGCCCTGGGCAGGGGGCTGGGGGCTGGCTGGGGGGGTCTGTGGCCAGAGCGGACACCCCCTTGGTCGGCCGATCAAAAGGGCTTGGACGTCTGCTTGAAGATGAAGCCTCGGTGTGCCAGCGTCTTCATGATGTTGGCGATGTTCTTGCAGTCATCTGTGGAGAGAGGGGACAATGAGACTCTGCTGGGCCCGAGGGCTTCACGGCTGCCCGGCCAGCTGCTGGGGGGGGGGGGGGGGGGCTGGCTCCTCAGAGATGGCCTAAGTCAAGCTTCGGCTGGGAGAGGCAGTTCCCAGACCTTGGAGCGCTCCTGAAGAGCCGAACGGGGTCGCCAGCTCCCCCAGGCACCACTGCAGGACCCCAGGCACCACTGCGGCCTTTGTTTCCCTGGCTGTGGAATGGCCAGCAGACCTACCTGTCCAAACAGGGTGGGGGGAGGGGGGAGGAGAGGAGCCAATCCCGAGGAAGGGATTTACAAGGGCATCCCCTCCCCCCACTCCCCTCTGGAGTTTCTCTGCCCCGGGGTTTCCTCCCCAGGGATCCTGTTCCACGGCGGCCCATACCCTGGTCCCAATTCTAGTTCCTGACCTCCTCTCCTGGTTCAGGCTCCATATGGGGGGGCGGGGGGGAGAAGGGGGCCTCAAGGTGTCCAAGGAGAACCTCCAATGGGAGGTGGGGAGGAGCTCTCTCCCGCTGGGGAAGCCCCTTCCCATCACGGGAAGTCCCGGCGGTGAGCAAGCCCCAAGCGACTTCCTGGCTCTGGGCCCCTCGTGGCCCGCTGGTCCCCCAGCCCGAACCCCCAGGAAGGCTCGGCTCCCCTCTCGTGGCGAGCCGCTCGGCGCTCCCCGACTGCAGCCCTGGATCCCACGGGAGGACGCGCCGGGCCCCATATTTCATGCTGGAAATTGGCCTGCGCGTCCGCTCCCCGCCGGCGGTGATGTATGGGCCCCGTCGCCGTAAGAAAAAGCCAGAGCCGCGGGCTAATTTCTCCCTTGACGGAGCTCGGCCGCGGAGTGATCCTTCTTGCGCAGGGGACCGCGGGGGTGGGGAGCCCGAGACAGGGCCGGGGCTGGGGTGGGGGGGCAGGAACGACGGAGCACCGAGACCCAGACTGGCCGGGAGCGGGGCCAGGGCCCAGACGCTCCGTCCTGCCCACCCTGACGTCTTCATTCGCGCCCCGGGCGCCCCATTCATCATGGCCTGGCTGCCCAGGGTGACTGGCGGCGGGTGGGAAACGGGGGAGCACCCATCTCCCCTGGGGGGCCGCTAAGGTGGGGAAGGACTGGCCGAGTCGTGGCTAATTGTGCCCATGAGTCACTGTCAGCCCGGGGCCACTTTGGGGGCGTCCCCGGCCCCCAAGGAGACTCGCGGGAGTCGGAGCGTCCCCGCCCAGGGAGACACAGGATTGCCCCCCACAGCCGGGGCAGGGCCTGGAGCCCGGGTCCGAGTCTGCGGCCGCCCAGCCCCGCTGCTTATTACCACTCGCCCAAAGGCCCACGACGGGGAACAAGTGTCTCACACGCAATTACAGGCGTCCATTGATTTTATGGCCGGACTTGCTGCTGGGAGCTCGGGGGACTGGCTGTAAAGCTGGCGGGGGCCCCGGCCTGGAGGACCCCCCTCCCCCCTCCCCCGCTGGGAGGAGGATCTGCAGGAGGCACCATCGGCCTCCTGGAGAGGCCCAGAATAAAGGGACGGCGGGGAGAGCCCTGCCCCCTCCCCCCCAGCCCCCACTGGGCTTCGCTAGCCCCTCCCCCGCCTGGGTCCCTGGGGCAGCAGGAGGCACCTCGGGGCCAAGGCCCGGGGCGAAGGGGCCGCCAGGTGCAGGGAGGCTGGGCCAAGCAGGGTTTCAATCTCGGAGCTAATGAATACAAAGTGCCCGCTTTGGAGGCAGGGGCGGCCGCCCGCTGGAGGTTTTAATGAGGGGCCCACCTTCCTGCAGCCCTGGCGGCCGCTGGGCCCACACTGCAAAATCGATGGTGTGAGTGTAGGAATATTGTATATTGATATTGTAATAATCCTGGGGATTGATTTAGGGCTGAGCAGGCGGCCGGGGTCAGCCCCAGGACAGAGGGGGCCGGGCTCTCCTCTGAGGGTCCCTGGGATAGCTGCAGAGGTCACTGCCCCCCTCCCCAGCATCGAGCACACAGTAGGCGCCTCCTGTTTTCTTTTTCTTGCACCTCTTCCCTCCGCCTGGACCCCCGGGGCCGCAGCCCTGAGCTCCAGGGGCCGAGGCTTGGGGACCTCGGGGGGCAGGCTCCCCCCTCCTTGTTCCTGGGTTCTGCTCTAACTAGTGGCCGCTGCCACCTTTGTGGAGAGAAGGGAAGGACTTGTGGGACAAAGCCCCTGCAGCCGCCTCCTGCCCGGCCCTCCCGGAGCCTTTCCTGCTGTCTCAGAGCCTTCAGATGCCCTTCAAAGCCAACTCCCCGAGCCCAGCAGCTTCTGCTTCCCTAACAGCCTTCTCACCTCCCAGCCCTCCCCCAGCTCCCGGACCAGCCCCCACCTCCCTGCTCCGGAGACAGCTCCGCTCCTGCCGCCTCCTGTCCCCGGCCCCTTCCTCAGGACCGCTCCGGGCTCCGGCTCCCTCCCCCCGGCTCCAGGCTGGTATTCCGGGGCGCGCCCCCCGCGTGGCACAGGGGCCCCCCCACCAGGAGCTACGGGGGCGGGGTCAGCGTCCCTGCCTCGCTCCCCAGGAGGTCACGGCCACCTCTATGCTGAGGGCTCTCAAATGTATGTTTCCTGCCCCCATCCCTCATCTCAAACTGGACGCGCAGGAGACATTTACGCTCAGGGTGTCCAAGTCGGAAGCCCTGTTTCCCCCAGGCCCCCCCACTTCTGCCGCCCCATGCTCCCCTCCCTTGGGCCTGAAGCCCACAAGTCTCCCTGGTCGCCCGACGATCCTCCCCTGCCTTTCCTCTGACCCCTCCCCACTCAGGCCAGCTTCCATTCGGCCAAAGGGATTCCCCTAAACCGGGGCCCAGTCGTGCCCTTTCCTCCCTTCAGCTCTGCCTCGAGGAGCAAATATAAACTGCTTTTTGAGCATCCAAAGCCTTTTCTACGGCCCCTCCCGTGGGCCCTTACACCTGACCCGACACAGCCCCCCCCCTCCCCGTGACCCCGGCTTCCTGCCGGCTCCCAGCATTCCCTCAGTCCTCCCCCCCACCCCCACCCCCCACCCCCCCGGCAGGAGACAGGACAGAACAGTCTGGAACATCCTCCCTCCAACCACTGCCCCACGCCGGCTTCCTTGGCCTAGAACCCACCGGCCTGGAAGCCCCCCTCCCCCCACAGTGCCAGGGCTTGTGCTGGGGCTCACACGGGGGGGGGGGATAGGGGGGAGGGTCACTAAGACCTGCTCTCAGCTTGCTGACCGGACCCCCGGGCCAGCCGCCCTGTCACGGCCGGCACCTTTCCGGGCTCCAGGTGGGCACGGGCCCCGGCACTGGCCTGGGATCTGACTCCCGTGCGGCCGGACCCGGGGACGGTCACCCACGTGCAGCCCCTTCCTGCTCAGGGCGCAGGATCTCAGCAGAGGCAGGGGCGCCCCCCGGCCGTCCCCCTCTCTCCGAGGCCCGCGGGGGAGCGCTCCTCTCCCTCCCTGCCCCCACCCCCCAGCCCCTCTGCAGTGCCCTCGCGCTCACGCCCCGGCCCCCCCAATCTGAATCTCTCCCAACTTCTGCCCCTAAAACGTCTGCCCGTCTCCCAACAGTCGCTCGGCTTTCTGGGGCAGCCCCCGAGGCCCTGGTTCAGGGCCCGCCTGCTGCTGCCCGCCCCCGGGACCCTGGGCAAGGCACTGACCCTGCTGCTCCATAGGAGCCGGCCTGGGAGCGTCCTTTCTGTTCACAGTCAGAGAAGAGCAGCTCACACCCGCCGCCGCCGCCGCCCTTCCAAGCCCCTCCCTTCTCAGCTTCTGAGCCCCCCGCTTGGCTGCAAGTGCCCTTCCCCACAGCCCACTGGAAGGGCCCTCGCAGTCTGCGCCCTCCTCCGCCATCTCCTTTGCTGGCGCAGCCCCCCCCTCCCCCCCCACTGTGGAGCCGACCCTCGAGGCCTGCCCTGGGCCTCCTCCCTCCCTCGGCGCTTTCCCTCATTCCCAGAGTCGTTACCGTGGGCGCGGATCACGGCCAGCTCGAGGGCCGGAGCCTCCCGGTCCCTGTCGCCGTCTTCGGCTCCCAACCCTCTGTACCTCCCCAGGGCCGCCGGCTGATGGCGGGGAAGGCGGGCGGGAAGGAGGGAAGGAGCCCAAGCTGGCACGGGACCGGCGCCCCCCCCCCCCCCCAACAAGCACTGGCCAAGCACCTAGTGGATGTCTCCAGGTCTCCCTCCGTCCATCCCTGTCAATCCATCCATCCGCCACCTCCCTCTCCCCATCCAAACTAGGGGCTGGCGGGGAGGGTCTCACACACCATCATTGGAGAACAGAGACCACCGACCACGGGGTGACCGGGGGAGCCGGGGATCGAAGCGGCCGATGAGGAGGGCGGGGACCTGGGCAGAGGGGGCGCTCTGAGGGAAGGAACCATGAGCCTCCCCCCCCACTCTGTCCCTTCAGGACCGACAGCAGGGACCAGCCAGGCTTCCAGGGCAGGGCCCTCCTCCCTCCTGCAGGGCCCGCAGAATGGCACCGAGTCTTGCTTCTGGCACATGGCTCGACATCGGAACCACGGATGGGACTCGATCACATTTGCTCCTGCTATGCTCTAAGTCTCTGGGTCCTGTGCATTTGATTTGCAGCTGGAGCCTTTCCTAGGGGGCTTCTCCCCATTAGAATATGAGCTCCTGGAGGGAGGGGATTGTCTGATGTCTGTCTATATCCCCAGTCTTCTTTGCACAGTTTTTTTTGCATCTTTTATAAGTTCCTCCCTCCTTCCCTTTCTCTTCTTTCCTCCCTCCATCCCTTTGTTCTGTTCTTCCTTCTTTCTTTCTTCCTCTCTTCCTCCATTCCTTCCTTCCTCTGTCCCTTTATTCCTTCCTCCCCCCTCTCCCTCCTTCCTCTCTTCCTTATCTTTTTCCTCTCTCCCTCCCTCCACCCCTCCCTTCCTTCCTTCCTTCCTTCCTTCCTCCTTCCCTCTCTCCCTCCTCTCTCCTTCCTCTCTCCCTTGTTTCTTTCCTCTCCTCCTCCCTCCCTCTCTCCCTTCCTTCCTTCCTTGGCATGGGGGTGGAAGATGGATGCTGAGCTCAGGGAACAGTGGCTACAGCGGTGCCCAGGATGGGACAGACAGCAGGAGGCTGCCATGTTCGTGGAGGTCTCTAAGCGGGAAGCTCACATCTGTGCCCACGGTCATTGGGAGCCACAGAAGCTTTGCAAGCAGAGGAAGAGCACGGTCAGACTTGGCCGCTGGAGCAATGGAGGATGGCCCGGAGAAAGGGGAGGGAAGGCTGTTGGGAAGGCAAAGGAGGCTGAACAGGACGGGGGGAGACACTGCCCCAGGAGGCGGGGGGGGGGGGAGGGGGAGGACACTGCCCCAGAAGGCGGGGGGGGGGGAGAGTCCCAGGGAGCCTGGGCGCCGACTCTGTGCCAGGCACTGGGCAAGCTCCCCTCCGACCACCTGGGAGGCTGGAGCCGTTCCGACCCGTGCCCCGGCTGAGAAAACAGCCTTTTGGAGGAATAACTCCCAGGATCCCCCGGCCGGGCAGGGCCTGAGGCAGGGCTCAGACTCGGTCCGTCCCCTGTGCGCCGGGCTGCCCGGCCTTGGGAGAAGGACCAGAGGCAGGGACAGAAGCAGAGGAGGCTCTGGAAGCGGGAGGAGCCCAAGGAGGGGGCGGCTTCTGCAGGGACCGAGGTGTCCGAGACGGCCCAGAACGGGGGGAAGGGTGGCCACAGGCCGGGCCGGCAGAGGGAGGGCGGCAGGGACAGGCCCAGGCCCAACCTCCCTCCCTGGCGCCCCCCCCGCGCCCTCAGACCCTTTCCTTGCTTGCTGCTGACCGCAGCCCGTCTCATTCTCGCCCGCTCCTGCGCTCCCCGCCCCCTCCCCGGCAGCACTTTCTCTGGGCGCCCCGGCCGGCCCCTTGGGTGCCCGGCGGTGCCACGGGGCTGATGGTGAAGGATGGCGGCCAGCCCCACAATAAGGGAAAAGCCAATTTCATCTTTATTAGCGGGAGATTGCTCCGTTAGTAATAAGCGCACTCCGAATAATTAGCGTGTTTTACGTAATAATGAAATTATGGAAATGCAGTCCACTTATTCAAAGAACTCGCCATTACCATATTTTTAAATATTAGACTTAATTAGAGTTTATCACTTCAGAGAAGTGTGCGGCCGCGAATCTTTTTTTTTAAAGAAATCCTCATAAAGTGTTTATTAAGAGCTGGTAAGACGGGGATAATGATGTGTTTGGAAATTAAGGCAATCAAACATTTAATGCGGCTCTCCTGTAGGCAGAGCATGGAAATGAGTCAATTAGACATCCATTATCCAGGCCCGATTAAGTCGCTGGCCGGCCGGGTACCGGGCGGGGGTGGGGATGGGACTGGGCCCCCTCTCCCGGCTCCAGTGTCCGGCCCGGCCCAGTGCCCCGGCCCTGCCCAGAACCAGACGTGGCCGTCCGTGCCCGCCTGTCCGACAGCACCGGGAGCTGCCCCGAGCGGGCTGGGCAGCGGGCCCCTTGTCGCCGGGGCCTCTGGGCAGCAGCGGGTACTCCCCTGGGAGCTCGGGGGCGAGCTGGAACAGAGGGCGCAGGATTTCCCCGAGAGCAGGCAGCCCCGGCAGCTCCGTCCCCACCTCTCGGCGACTGTGGGACGGACGGATGCGAGGATGTCGTCGCCGCTGACACAAAGGGTGCCACCAAGCGCCCAGCGCCTCAGAGCCGGGGTTCCCCCACCCCCACAAGGCCGGCGGGCCCCTCCGAGGCCCCCCCGTTTCCTGCAGCAGGGAGGGCAGCGGGTGAGGTCCCCGGGAGGACTCGGCTTTACAGCTTTTAGGGCGGAAAGAGTGAGACAAATTCTGCGCGGCGGCTACCGACGCGCTGTGGCCGGGGCTGGAAACCCCACTTTAGAACCATCCTGTCGTCTTGGGCTCAGAGAAAATGAGGCGCGGGGGGCAGAGGCCGAGCTGCTTCGGAGGCCAAGTGCGCTGCCCGGATGGGCCGGCTCCGGGGGGAGAGGAGGGTCCCTTACCGCTGCTCCGGGGGCTCCACGTTGGTGAAGGGCAGAGGCCTGGGAGGGAGGGGGAGGCCCAGCGGGCCAGGGGTGACCGAGAAGGGCCCGGGGCGGGGGGGACGGCAGGGGGCCCCGCGTGCAGCTCTGGGCCGGGACGGGCTGCCAGGGGATGGAGCCAATAAGCCAGGAGGGAGGCACACCAGGGTCGGTCAGTGGCTCCCAGGCCCCATTTATTACGGCAAATAACTAATTTCAGAATTGATGGTGCTGGGTTTTTGTTCCGGGGCCATTTATATCAGCGGAGGAAATGAAGAGGCGGGAGTGGGCGACACATCTTTCTGCGTTATTGCTTGTCTGCCATTTGCAAATCATTATTAATTGTGGGCCCTGGCGGCAGCGGCGGCGGGTGAGGGGCTGGGGGCCGGCCGGCCGGGGGGCCGGTGCTGGGCGGGTTGGGCAGACACACATAGCTCTTCATCAAGGCCCCAGAGAGCCAATTACCCCGCCCTGATTGGGATCAGATAAAGAGGGAATTTTTACAAATTAGAGAATAAATAGAATTCCCACCCGTGGCCCGGGCAGGGCCTGGGAGGCCGTAATGAAAAGTCATACATCACCATCAGCCAGGCGGGTGGGCGGGCAGGCGGGCGGGCGGGCGGACCAGAGGCCGGCACCGGCACCGGCACCGAACGGACCCAGGCTCGGTCTAGGGGAGGCCGCCCCCGGCCCTCCCGGGGCCCCTGCCCGGGCTCTCTGGGGGGCTCACGGGCCTGCGGAGGGCGGAGCACATGGAGACCCAAGTGTCTGGGCAGAGCCCGGGCACACGGCGGGGGCATCAAGTCAGACCGGCTCCCCCTGCCTGGGCCGGCGGCCTGGCCGAGCTGCCTTTGTTCCCCGGGCCCTCTGGGTCACCGCTCTGCCCGGGGCCTCTGCCTCTGTGCCCCATCCGACCGCTCGCACCCCGCGTGCCCTTGGCGGGTCCCTGCCTGGCGGGAGGCAGGGCAACGGGCGGGCGGGGGCTCCTCGGCCCCCTCCTCCCTCCCTCCCTCCCTGCGGATCATTAAATATGTATATCTTATTACACGCCTTGTTAGCGTATTGAGCTCTATTGACTGATGATAAATCCCGAGCCCCGTCCTGGCCATAAATTTATCTGGAGATGATGAAGACTCAATAATCTAGTGAGGCAGATAATATGACCGGGCCTTAAAAAAGATCATTACATTAGATGTCAAAATTAAAAGTGAAATACACTTTATTAACATGGCCACGGCCCCAACTCAGGCCATTACGCGTTATGGCCCCTGCCCGGCCCCCGAGAGCCGCCGACCGGGGGAGGCGGGAAGGACGAACGGACAAAGGGGCCCGCTCGGCACCGGGCCCTCCTCGTGGGCACGCGAGGCAGGGAAAGGGAGCGGGCTGAAGCTGAACCTGGCCCAGTCCGGGACTGGACCCCCCCCCCATTCCCGCTCCCCCAGACTCCTGGGCCCACCCTCCGGTGGTGGGAGCAGGGCTGCCCCGGGCCCTGCGCTGGAGGTGGGGACGGCTGCCCACGGCCTAACCCGCGAGCTCTGGGAGCAGCATTATCCTCTACCTCGGAGCTCAGCACGGCTGCTTCCATACTGTCAGCACGTGACCCACGCTCCAGTCACTCACCTCTAAGCCTCCGAGTCAGATGGAGGCCTCAGGTTTACCACCTGCCCCACGGCCGCCGCCCGCACTGCTCCCCGTCTGCTGCTCCTCTGGGCTCCCGCTCCCCTCTCGGCCTAGCCCCAGTTCCCGCTCCGGACTCCCAGCTCCTGCTCCTCCCCAGCTCCCGCTCCTCCCGGCTGCCGCTCCTCCCCACTGCCGCTCCTCCCCGGCTCCCGCTCCTCCCCGACTGCCGCTCCTCCCCGACTGCCGCTCCTCCCGGCTCCCGCTCCTCCCCGGCTCCGCTCCTCCCCGGCTCCCGCTCCTCCCCGGCTCCCGCTCCTCCCCGGCTCCCGCTCCTCCCGGCTGCCGCTCCTCCCGGCTGCCGCTCCTCCCGGCTCCCGCTCCTCCGCGGCTCCCGCTCCTCCCCGGCTCCCGCTCTTCCCGGCTGCCACTCCTCCCCGGCTGCCGCTCCTCCCCGGCTCCCGCTCCTCCCGGCTGCCGCTCCTCCCCGGCTCCCGCTCCTCCCGGCTGCCGCTCCTCCCCGGCTGCCGCTCCTCCCCGACTGCCGCTCCTCCAGGCTGCTACTCCTCCCGGCTCCTGCTCCCCTCTTGGCCCAGTCCCAGCGCCCGCATCTCTCTGGGCTTGCCGCACGTCAGCCCCCCTCATTTGTGCCAGACTGGCTTTCCCACCTCCGCGCCTTTGCCCGGCCGGAGCCCGTGCCTGGAAGGCTCGGCCTCCACCTCTCCCACTACGAGGTTTTCTCCGAGATCCAGCGCCCGGCTCCTGCGACCGGCCACCCCCCCCCCCCAGGGGCTCGGCCTTTTCCTGACCCGGCCAGTGCGCCCCCTCAGAGCCGCGAGCTGTCGGTTCTTCAGAGAAGCTGAAGCAGACGAGGGCTGGGCCCGCCCGGCGTGGTCTCCCAGAAGAGACCCGAGGAGGGGGAGAGAACGGAGGGAGCGGGGGACGGTGCCCCAGGTTCCCGCGTCGTCCTTCCTCTGCCGCTGAGGAAACGCCTTTGCTGTAAGTTGAGCTCGGCCAGCGCCGGTCGGGGTTCGGGACGGCCCAGAACCCGAGGCCCCGCCTCCTGCAGGCAGGTAAGGGTCTGGCCCGGGAGAGCGCCACCGCTTGGGCTCGTTGGGGATTTTTCCGGCCCCCTGCACATCAGCCACCATGAGGGCCTCTCAGATCTTCCTTCTTGCCCTTCCTTGTTCCGCGAATCTGACAGGACAAACCCGCGTTTTGGGATGCCAGCTTCCCAGGGTGCTTTGCTTTGAGATGGCTTTTTCTTGGCCGGAGGCTCGCGTGCTCGTGTCCGCCGCGTTCCTGGGTCACTGGGGCTGCGGGAGCCGGTCTGAGCCGCTCCCCCGTTGCTCCCCTTGGGCGCCGTGCACAGCACAGACTGTAAGCTCCCTGGGGGCAGGGGCCTCCGTATCCCCACCTCTGTGCGCAGCCCATAGCGAGTGCTGGGCCTGCATCCTCCTCTCTGCGCGCCCGCCCCTCACCCCGGCTGCCCGGGAGTCTCCTCCTCACTCACCCACCCCCCGCTCCCCCTCGCCCGTAGCTTCTTCCTTGGAGTTTGTCCCATCCGTCCAAGGCCCCTCTGCCCAGACTCTCCGGGTCCTCCCCCTCCTCCTCCCTCTCCTTGCTTTCCCAGAGCCTCAGGCCGCGCCCGCCTGCAGCCTTCACCTGTCCCGGGTCCCCGCCCGCACACAGCCCCCTCGGGGGCTCCTCCCTGCTGCTCCCCGGGCCGTGTCCTGCCTCCGGAAGCCCCTGCCGTCCCCAGGAAAGCCAGCAAGCCCTTTGGGCTCTCTCCGCGGGCTGAGTTCACAAAGATGCTCCCTGCCCTGGAGGAATTACAGGGGCAGAGCCCCCCGGAAGGTGGGAGCCGGGCAGGGGCCCACGCGCTCCGTCTCCTCAAAGCCACCGTCTCGGCTCCTCTGGGCGCCCCTGCAGCCCCTCGCAGAATGTCGGCTTCTTGGGGGTGAGGGTGCGTGCCCTCTGCCCCCGGCGCAGTCTCTGAGCAACAGACACCGGGGGACCTCCCATGGCTCTGGAGTCAGGAAAACCCGAGGTCGATCCAGCCTCGCCGTGAGACCCTGGGCAGGCCTCGGTACCTTGCTCGCCCTCCCTCCCTCCTCCGACCCGCCGCTCAGGGCTGCTGGGAGGACCATTATTCCTCATCACTCTCTCTGCCTGTGATTCCCCGGCCCGGCCTCCGTCTCCAGGCTTGCGCCTCCTACTGCCCAGCAGTCACCCAAGACTGACCAAATCATCCTCCCCTAGCCCTCCCTCTGAAGGTCAAAGGCAACGCTCTGCACCCCAGCCGCTCGGGCTCCAAACGCCACCTCCCCTCCCCCAATCTGCAGAGCCCTTCAGAAATATCTCGTTTGATTCTCACAACCCCATTATTGTACCCATTTCCCAGATGAGGCAAACAGAGGCACACAGCTAGGCAAGGCCTTCCCAAGCCCGGCACTCTCTCCACGGGGGGCACCTTGTCCCCTCTGGTCTGTATCCTCACAGACTTTCCTGTCCACACTCCTGTCTCTCCACACACATGGCCACGGCTTTAGTTGGGGTCCCCGTCGCCTCCCCCCGGTCTCCCCGGCCCCCCGCCCCTCCAGTGCATCGTTCCCTCGCTGGCCAAAGTGAGCTTCCTGAGGAGCAGGTCTACGTCACGTCCCTTGCTCAAGAAGCCTCCATGGCTCCCCGTTGCCTCTAAGCCCCAACCCCGTCTCCCCAGCTCGGTGCTTCTGGCCCTCTGTGGCTCTCCCATCATTCCTGCCGGGGCATCTCCCAGAATTCACTGGGCTCAGTGCCTGGCACACAGCAGGTGCTTAATGAGTGTTCGCTGGCTCTGCATTCTCGCTGACCTGGCTCGCTTGCCGCGCCCCCATCAGGCACTGAGCCTCCTGCCCCTGAGGGTCTGGGGTCTCCTCGGTAACCGGGGCCCGCCTGCTCCTGGGACTCACACGGTCCCTGCACATCCTGCACAGACCGTCCTCCCCACAGCCCTGCCCCCCGGAGTCCTCCCAGGCTTAATAAGCTCTTGCTGAGTGAATGAAGGACCCCCGGGGCCAAGAGGAACGGGAGCAGGGAGGGACGCAGGCAGCCAGGAGAGGGGAGGCGGCTGGGGGCGGACGTCCTGGGAGGGAGGGGACGGGGAGGGCCAGGACGGGGTCTGCCCCGCAGCTGGCCCAGGGGCGGAGGGCCCCGGCGCCATCGGGGGCACCTCGGGCGCAGAGACGCCGGCCCGGGCCCACAGACCCTGCCCGGGAAGGGATCTGTCGCTTTAACAGCGGGGCCGGGGCCGGCGGCCGCTCCATCACGGGCCAGGGTGTTGATAAACGGCCGCCCGCCCGCTCGGTCCGCGGCCGGCTCGGGCCCTCTGACAGATCCTCCTGCCGGCTGCTCCCGGCCTCCCTGCTCGGTGAATATTTCATCGGCGGCCTGCACTTCAGGGTGCTCCGGATAATCCCTATTAATTTAAATAATGCCGGGCCAGGCTTATCAAACTATTTATTATTTATCAGCTTTGTGTGTTTGTAGCTAACAGGTAGGGGGGCCGCCCGGGACAGACCCACTCCATCACGCTGCCCGCCTGCCCGCCGCCGCCGCAGCGCCTTTAATTAGTAATGAGGACTAATAGGCCTCCGTAGCCAACACCCGGGGACCGGGCCCCCACGGGCCGGGCCCAGGCTGGCTCCGACGGGGCGGAGGACGGCCCGGCGCGTGTCCCCCTCAGCCTCTGCCAGCCCGGGGATCTCCGAGTCCCCCCTGCCCAGCCCGAGCAGGGCCCGGGACAGCAGGAAGCTCCTTGAGGAAAAGCGTCGGGGCTTTCCCTTCAGATCCCCAGGGCTCAGTCCAGTGCCTGGCACACAGGAGGAGCATAATCAATGCTGGCTGACTGTTGAATTGAATCAACATGTATTAGGAGCCTTTTGGAGAGTCCCCTGCCCCGGAGGAGGGCAAGTCCAGCCCAGGAAGGGCTTAAGCCCTGGGCTCCCCTTCTGCTCCGGAGGCCCCCCTTGCCCCCAGTGATTACTGCCTCCCTGGCACCAGCAGGCTGCCGAGTCCTGGAGGGCAGGGACCCTTTCCTTGCGCCCCCAGTGCTTAACCCAGAGCCTGGCATCCAGCCTGCCCGACTCCCGGAGGCGCACGGACACTCACGGCCATGGGGACACGCTGAGCACAAGATGGCAGCCATTCCCCTCCCCTCTGAGGCAGCGCCCCCCAAACTCACATCAAACCCACCCCCAAAACGAACCCAGGCTGCAGACCCTGAGAGCTCCACGGACGCAGCCCTTGCGCCGGCTCTCAGAGGCCTCGGCCCGAGCTGTGGCTGAACAGGAACCGCCTCTGGAACCCCCCTCCCCGCCGATGTGGCCGTCCAGCCTCCGCTTGGGCACTTCCAGGACGGGGAGCTCACCCCCTTTCCTGGCAGCCCTTGCGGACAGCTCCGTTATCAGGGAATTTGCTCTCAGGTCTGGATGTGCCCCTCCCCCTTCTCGCTCTTGGGCCTGGGGGCCGTCAGGGCTCTGCTCCCTTTTCTCTTTTCTAGGCGAACCAAGCCCAGTTCCTTCAGAGGACTCTCAAGCAGACAACGGTCTCCAGGCCCCTCCCCCCGGCGGCCCCTACGTTTAGAAGAGGGCGCCCGAGACGGAAGGCTGCCGACAAGGGCGGACAGGTCTCCCTCCCCCGGCTCTGCCCCTTAATGCAGCCCAAGACCCCAATCCCTCCAGGCTTTTTGGGGAAGGAAAACGTCTGACGGAGGAAACACTCCCACCGGCTCTTTCTGTGGGGGCCAAGGACCGGGACTAGGGGAAGCCCAGGGACCAGGGGATGGTGCAACAAACGGCGTCAAGGGGTTGTAAAAACCCACCAAAGGAGGAAGGGGCCGTTTCAGGGAAACCTGGGAAGTCGCCGCACAGCGGGGTCACGGCGCCGGACTGGAAGAACTTTAGGGAAGAGCAGCAGAGCCGGAGGGATGGGGGCGCCCGCCCCGACAGGGGGGACCAGGAGGCGCCCCCACGCCGCCACGCGCCGCTGTTTCCTGGAGGATTTTGTCATGGGCTTTTGGGGAGGGAGGGAGACGCTTAACAGCTGAAAACACCAGTAAATCATTATATAATAAAGATCCTTCTGAAGTCTGGCTATCGGAGCAATCCCGGACCCATCTAACTTCCCTCATCCATGGTCATCTTCATCACAACAAAAGGACTGAGCTGCGGCCTCACTGGGCCCGGTCCTGGGGAGACAAGGGCCGCACAGACCCCACCCCAACGTCTGCTTGCCCGGGAGCTCCCGGGGGCGGGGCCCGGGGGAGGCCGTGAGCTCGGGGAGGGGCCGGGGCTGGGCAGAGCCCCTGACTGTGTGAGGTCACCGCGGGCACCTGGGGCTGGGGGGCGGGGCCGGGGAAGTAAGTGCTGGCCAAGGCTGAGGGGGGCCCTCGCAGCGGGAGCCCCAGAGGCCGTGGGAAGGAGGGAGCAGGGATTCTAAAAGGCCGAGACGCAGGAAAGCCGGGCCGGCCGGGCGGGGGGCCGTGGGGCCAGAGGCTGGAAAGGGCAAGGCTGGCCAGGAGCAGACTGGGGGAGCTTGAAATACCCAGGAGTCTCCATTTTACTTCCTGCAGCCAGTGGAGGCCAACGGGAGAGTCCTAGGCAGAGAAGGGCCATGGATAAGGGCCAGCAGAGACTGGAGGAGGGGAGGCTGGGAGGGGCCCCTCCCCTTCCTCTCACGCCCTCTCACCTCCAGGAGAGTTCTGACCCCCAAGGTCAGGCTCAGGAGTCGGGGGTGGGGGACCTGAGCCCAGCCTCAGACGGACAGACCGAGGCCCGCGTTGGGCGGCACTCCCGGCCGGCGGGTTGTCTGGGCCGGGATTAGAATCCGGGCCTTCCTGACTTTGGCTGTCTCGGAGCCCGAGAGGGTGACCCGAGACACAGACGGGCGGCTGCGGTGAGCGAGGGCCCCCCACCCCCCGAGGGCCCGGCTCCGTCCTTCCCGGGCAGCGGCGCATCCAGGAGCGCACGTGGGGACGGGCCACAGCCTGACAATTACGCTCACGGTGCCGATCTCCAAATCCATATGTCTTGAGGCTGCCAGTACATCATGGTGTCAAGTCCCTGAATTGGGACATCCATCAGAAGGCCGGCATCCTCCCATGTGGCCATCCGGAGCCCGGCCGGGCCGGGAGGCTTAGAGCCGGGGGGAGCCGAGATGCCGAGGGGCCCGGCCTCTGGAGACCGCCGGGGCCCGGGGGCCGGGGGAGCCCCCCAGGTGGCTGCCAGGCTCAGTCGCTAACACTCTGCTCTGGCTGTTCTTAAAAATTTATGACTCTGTTGAAACATGAAAAATAAGGCGGAGGAGCGATCATTAGCGCGGCCCTGCCCCCCCTCCGCGGCACCCTCGTAAATTGAGATTTATGGCTGCGGCGGGCGGGTGGGGAGGGAGCGGCCCAGGCGGTGGCAGCGTCACGGCCCTGTCTGTGTCTGTCGGAGGCTTCAGTTTATCACAATCTACACAGATTATGGGGATGAATACGGGCCAGCCCTCAGCTCTGTCAGAGCCTTCTGTAAACAAGAGAGTCAGCGCGGACCCCCGGGGAGGGGGCGGCCCAGGCGGCTCAGTGGGCACAGGGGTCCCGGGCCCCGCGGCTCCCCGGGGCCACCCATCGTCTCCCCGGGGGCCCCGCCCCGGCTCCGGCAGCAGGGGAACAATGGCAGCTCCGGGCCCGGGTCCCAGCCCCCTCTGCCCGAGAGGCCTCACTTAGTGCTGTCAGCCCAGCCATTATGGAATTGGGGTTTCATTTACACACTAATTAAACATTACAGCTTGTTCACAATTACAACGCGGGGATGAGGGAGTAACTAATTACTGAGGAAATGAGCTAACATTTATCTCTTCCAGGAGGAGGAGAGTCATCCCCAGCCCGATGCCCTCCGCGGGTCCCTCCCTAATCAGGCCGAGGGTGGCGGACGGGCCCGGGGGGGGCAGGGGGAGCGTGCAGGGGGTCTCAGAGCGAGGTTGGGAGGGGAATCGCGGGGCCCAAGGGGTCCGGGCTGCTCGGCCGCTGGACGGCCGTGTGACCTCGGACCCCCTCCCCGGGGAAGAACGAGCATCGAGCTGAGGCTGGGGAGGGAGAGGAGCGCCTGCTTCCCCCCAGAGTGGGGTCCGGGAAGGGTGGGGGACACGGGAGACTGAGGGATTTAATAATAGTAACACCTCAGTCTCCAAGCTTGCAGCCTTCCTGTCTTTGGGCCAGAGGAAAAAAGGGAGAAGAAAGGGGAACAGTGGAGAGAGCCTGAACCAAAGGGAGCCGGCCGCTTAGAACTGAGCTTCAAAGGGGCCCCGGCTTCTGGGGCCTAATTGTACTGACCCCTGGCCTCCGCCTTCAATCAGCGCCGCTTCCCAGCTCCCGCAGCCCGGCGGCCTCCCCGCCCCTCACCTAACTAGCAGCCATATTCTCCTCATTAGGCCCGAGCCCGGCTGTGGGCCCCCCCCCCCAAAGTGGGGCCTGCGCTCACACACACACTCACACACACACACACACACTCACACACACACTCACACACACACACACACACACACACACACACACACACACACTCACACTCACACACACACACACACTCACACACACACACACACACACACACACACACACACACACACACACTCACACACACACACACACTCACACACACACACACTCACACACACACCACACACACACACACACACACACACTCACACACACTCACACTCACACTCTCCCGCACTCCCAGCCTGTGGGCAGGAGCCCGGTGAGACGGCAGCGGGTGAGGGGCACAAGGGCCGGGGGCCGGAGCACCACTGCCCTGGCCCGCAGCTGGTCCCGCCCGATCCCAGCCTGAAGGTGGATGCTTGTCCCCGTCCCCCGCGGGTCCTTTCCGTGTGTGTCTGCAGGGCCGACTGGGAGCGGGCGGGGGGGAGAGGGGGCGGTGCCCGGGGGCTGTCCTCGGCCCAGCGTCAGACCCCGCTGGGGGCCACCTCGCTGCAGACGAGCCCGCGGGGCCCGGGGCTCCCTCAGCTCGGAGGGTGAGGCACAGAAGGGGCCGGCCCTGGGGGTCCCCCGCAGCTGGGCGCCCACGTCCCCGGGAGGGCGGAGCCCTGGTGGGACCCCACGGCGGGGGCGAGCTGAGCGCCCCCTGTGACCAGGGGCAGCCTCTGGGAGGCCCCAGGGAGCCGGCCCGAGGCATTCAGGCCCTCCCGGGCGGCTCTTTGTTCTCGAGGCTAGAGCTGCAGGGGGCCGAGGGGGGCCGTCTGTGGGGCCCGGGGGCCGGAGCCAGCCAAGTCCTCGGGGGTCAGCAGGGTGGCCCCCCCGCCTTCTGCAGGACCCCCGAGTGACCTTGCACGGCGTCCGGGCCCAGCTGGCCGCTCGCTCCCTCTGACATTGTCTCTCACCTTAACCCGCAGCTAATGACTTGCGAATATCGACGGGAAGGAGAAGGGCAGGGTTGGGGGGGCCGCGGGGGGTCGGGAGCAAAGGGACCGAAATGAAGTTGAGTTATCTCCCATCTGGAGCCGCGCTCCTAATCCCGCAGCCCCGAGGACGCCGGCGGAGCCCCTTATCTGCCCTGTCAGTCAGCGGCCGCGTGCGCGCACACGCGTGTCCCGCGCGCCCCCGTGGGCCACCCCCGCCCCCCGGCCCATTATCCCCCAGCCGGAGCGGGAGCGCCGGGCCTGCCAGATGGATGCAATTTGCATAATATCAGCGGTGGAGGCTGCAAGATCAACAGGGGTCAGGGCGCTGACATCGGCGCGCAGTCTATCTGCGAGCGCTAATTTGGCCGGCATTGATCTGTCTTGCTGATTTCTTTGTCATTTACGTCGGCGATGGTTTGACAGGAGATACAGAGAGAGACAAGGGGAGGCCGCGGGGGCCCGAGCCGAGAAACAAAGATTGTAGTTACCGACGCCCTTAACACACACACAAAGATGAGCTCTGCCGGAGGACGCTTGCGGGACCCTGGCGGCTAATTACCCCGCGCGGAGCCCCCCGGGGCCGGGCCCCTTCCCCCGCACCCTCCTGCCCGGGCTGCTCTGGGACCGAGGCCCCGGGGAGGGGCAGCCGGGGGGCCCTCGGTCGTTTCCTCTCCCATGTGGGGAAGAGAAAGGGGCTCCCCTTCTTCCCTCCCTCATCTCGGCTGAATCTGGCACTTCGAGCTGCCCCCCCCAAAGCCGCATCCGGGCCCGCAGGCAGGGCCCCAAGGCTCCCCCTGCCCATCCCCCTTCTACCAGAGGATTCGGGGACCCCCAGCTCTGCCAAAGACCACCTGTGGGTCAGCCAACCCTCCCCGCCCATCAGAGCCGCCCCCTGCCCGGTGCTGCAGCCGAGGCCAGGGCACGGTTCTTCCTGCTGCCCCCCCCCCCCATCTCCCACCTCCGTGCCTTTGCCCTGCTCATTCCCGGGCCTGGAATGGACTCGCTCCCTCAGGAGGCACGGCCCCGGCCCGGAGCAGCCAACATGTCGCGCGGCCAGCCTCCCTCCCCCCCCTCCTCCGCTCCCCGGCGGGGGCTCCTTGCCCCCCCGACTCTCCCGTGGGCTTTCCCGCGGCCTCCCTCCCTGGCCGGGGCGGCTGAGCGGGGCTGCTCCGGCCGGGCTGCCTTCCTTTGTCTCCCTCCCGCCTTTGTCAGCGGCAGGAGAGCCAAGATTCCCGCTCGGAGCCTGCATGATCAGAAGGGACCCCCCGCCGGCCGGCGAGGGGCGGGGGGGCAGCGGGCAAGGACACGGAGGAGACCGGACAGACGCACGCAGGCTTTGGTGTGCACTAATCCCCTGGCCCGAGGCCCTTCACAGGGACCCGGGAAACTTCAAGGAGGGAGGCAAAGGCGTCTTCGGCGGAGAGCCTCATTATCCCGCTCCCCCCATGCGGGCGGGCGGGCACGGGCGGGCAGGGAGGGAGGGGCCGCCGCGCGCAGAAAGGCTGTCACTGTCCTTTCTTCCTTTGGGTAAAAGCCCATCTCCCCGAGCCCGCCCGCCCCCGTTCCAGGCTGACACCTCTCACGGCTGCTAATTAGATCCCTGTTCCCTCTCTAATGCACTCTGACAAGCGCCCACACACGGGCCGGCCGGGCCGGGCACTGCCGCGCGGGGTGGACGCGGGGGCCCGCAGACGGCCCCAACCCCCGGGCCCGGACACGGCCCTGCGCGGCCCCCTCGCCCCTCTCCCGGGGGCCTCTGTGGGCGTTAGCGCCCGGCCCTGGTCACCCTGTGCCCGCTGGGGGGCTCCTCGTGGCCACAGGGCGGGGGCGTCTGGGGGCGGGCCTCGACAGCAGGAGAAGCCGCGGGGACTCCCAGGGTGCGAGCCTCCGGCTGCGAGGGACCCCAGGAGCAGCCCCCCGGAAGGCCCTTGGGCCCCCTCAACAACTCTAAGCACTGAGCCAGGGCTTCCCACAGGTTAGGCCTGAGGCGGACCCCAGGGAGGGACAGAAACAAGGTCATCCCTGGCTGCAGGGGCGTGTGCTGGGGAGACACAATCACACACACACTCAGACACACACACACACGCACACAATCACACACTCACACATTCACACTCAGACTCACACACACACTCAGACACACAGACATACTCAGACACACACACACAATCACAATCACTCACACTCACACATAATCACACACTCACAGACACACAATTACACACACACACACACAAAATCTCAAACACACACATAATCACACACACACTCACATTCACACACACTCACAATCACAGACACACGCACACTCACAGACATACACTCACAGACACACACACGCACACAATCACACACTCACACTCACAGACTCACACACACTCAGACACACACACACACAATCACAGACACACACACAATCACAATCACTCACACATAATCACACACTCACAGATACACAAACACACAATTACACACACTCACAGACACACACACTCACACACACACACACTCACACATTCACACACACAATCACAGACACACACACAATCACAATCACTCACACTCACACATAATCACACACTCACAGACACACAATTACACACAAACACACAATTACACACACACACATTCACACACACTCACAATCACAGACACACACACACTCACAGACACCCACACACACTCACACACTCACACACACACTCACAGACACACACACACTCACACATTCACACACACACTCACACTCACAGACACACAATTACACACAAACACACAATTACACACACACACACACACACACTCACAGACACACACACACTCACACATTCACACACACACTCACACTCTCCGGCTTGGAGGTGCACAACAGGCTTTCCGTGAGCAGCCGCCCTGGGTAGGAGGAGCCCCACAACAGCCCGGGAGGGGCGGCTGCTCAGAGAGGTTAAGGACCCCATGCGAGACTTGAATCCAGCTCTTCCTGGCTCCAGGCCCAGGGACGGGGAGCTGGAGCAGTCACAGTCAGAAAGACCGAGTTCAAATCCTGCTCCGTCACTTGCCGGGCGACCACGGGCACGTCAGTAACGCGGTCTCAGAGTCCTTGCCGGTAAACGGGGATCCCACAGAATAAAACCCGCGGACGTCGGCGCGCAGGAGCGCTCTAACCTCACCCTTATCCACCAGGCGACGGGGCCCCTTCGGGTACCGCGCCCCCCCCCCCCGAAGCACCGGATCCTTGGGGGCCCGGAGGCCGAGAACAATACGCCCAAAAGCCGCAGCCCCGCCCGGCGCCGCACACGCCTGGTCTTAGCGGGTCCCACAGCAGCTGGGGGGGGGGTCTCCCCCAGGAAGGTCTGGTCTAGATCGGACGCCTGCTAACCGTGTGACCTCCTGACTCCGGGGCTCCGGGGAGACGTGACCACGAGTGGGTTAGAACGTCCCCATGTTGGGGGGGTTCGCAGGCGGCAGCGCCCCAGGAGCTGCTTGGGGGGGGCGGCCAGACTTGGGGGGGAGAATCACTTTTGGGAGATGGGCCGGAGAGGGGAGAGAGCGACGCGGAGGAGACCATGCAGGGAGAGGGAGGGGGCCTCAGGGATGCCCGGGGCGGAGGGCTGAGGGGGAAGGTCTCTGGGACCCCCGCAGGGAGACGGCCGTGGAAGTCCCGGAGCTGAGGCCGCCAGCCGAGACCACCGAGGGAGCCAAGAAAGAGGCCTGGGGGGGCCTCCATTTTGGGCTGACGGAACCCAGGGCCTGGGAGACGCAGCCGTGCAGGAGCTCCCGCTGAGTGCAGGCCCCGGGGGGTCAGAGAGGAGCAAAGCTGGCTAAGGGCAGAGAAGGGCTGGGCAGGACATCTGCAAGCTTGCCAGGCCCGTCGCCGAGGATGCCGGGGCGTTTGGGGTTGGGGTCCATGCCGTGCCACCAGGCCCCCCTCCCGGCTGTCCGGCCCCCAGGAGGACACGCGCTGAAGTCAGCGGGGGACGCCCGGCGTGTCGGGGGGCTCTGCAGGAGGAAGCCAGGCGGGGCCGAGGTGCCCCAGAGGGGACCCCCTTCCTCCCTCGCCCCAGGGCTAAGCAAAGGCAGGTCTGGGCGTGGCGATGGCCCGCGGCGTTTCTGACACTAAGCAGTTTTCACTGAGCCCTCCCAGGGTCCCGCCATCAGCGCGCTTGGAGCCAGAAGTTTCTGCCACCCTGGGGAGCCCATGGAGACGGGCACCGTGGGGGCAGTGAGAGGGCGCGGCAACCAGTGAGCGAGCCGGGCAAAGGAGGCTCTTCCAGCCCTCGGCCGGCAGTTCCAGGGCCCGGCTCCCGGGGCTGGCTGGCAGGGAGCCACGTTACAGGCCGCCCAGGCCAGTCCCTCTGTCCGGAGAGGCGTCCGTGCGACCCGCCCCAGGCCACACCGAGCGAACCGAAGCCAGTGCTCCTCCCCTGCTGGCAGGAAGGTCGGCCGGGCTTTGTGGGAGCGGCAGGACGCGGGGGGGCCCAGGCAGGAGCTGGGGGTCCCTGGGGGCAGCCGGTCGTCCTCCGGTTGTTAACCCAGGGTCAGATGCCCACCCTCTGTCAGCCGGCGCTCCCAAAGACTCTCGGGCTGTCCAGAAACGGACCCTCCAAGGACAGAGACTGCCCCAGGGAGCCTGGCTGGGGTCTCTGTGGGAGGCCCGCCCTCCACGGGAAACCTCCCCCACTCCCTCTTCCTGCGCGCGCCGCCCCTCTACCACCGGTCCCGTCTGCAGCAGGCTCGGGCCTGGCTGTCCGCCTGCTGTCTCTCCCACCCGACGGGGCCGCCCGGGGACCAGGGGCCGGTTTTTGCCTTTCTTTGTAGCCGCCATCCTCAGCACGTGCTTGACACGCAGTAGGCACTTTCTAAGGGTCAGCTGATGGGCCTACTAACTGCTTTTTCTGGAGCCGTCTTTGCCCCCGCCTTTGCCGTTTACCCAATGCACAGATGGGTCTGACCGGGTCAGAGATCCCCTTCCCAAGAGGACTAAAGCCAGCCGGGACTGGCATTCCAGGCCAGGGCTTGTCCCCTGCCTGCAGAGCCCGGCCCCCTCCCCCAGGTGGGCCTTGCTTCCTCGGCTCGGGCCCAGGCCCACTCTGCGGGATGACAGGAGGCAGGGTGAGGGGCCGGCAGCCAGAACAGCTCCGGGGGGACGGGGGTCCGTCAGAGCAACTGCCCGCAGCGGCTCCGGGGGGACGGGGGTCCGTTGGAACGACCGCCCGCGGCGGCTCCGGGGGGACGGGGGTCCGTTGGAACCTGCCGCCGGGCCGCGCCCGCTCCCCCCTGGCACGGCAGCCTCTCGAGCAGTTCATTATAATCGTGCCGCCGAGTGCGTGTGCCTGAGTGGACAGTGACGGGCGATGACCCCTGACCCAGGGACCGGGAGACAGTCCCCATCAAACTCCCACAGTGAGACCCTTTTAACACGCACAGTGAACTCGGCGCACGGAGAGTTGGAGCTCATTAAAACTGCCGACTCCGTGAGCACGCCATTAACCTCGCTGCTCCAAACTCGCGCCTCGCCATCTCCTCCTCTCCTGGTCTAATTAGCGCCCCAAGCCGGCCCCCTCCCACCCCGGCCCCCTCTCCTCCAGAGACGGGGCGGGAGCGGCCACTGACCCTCTCAATGGGGGAGGTGTCCCTCCCGGACCTCGGGGGGCGAGGAGCCGTGGGCAGGGCCGGTCCCGGGCGGTCTGTCTGGGGGACCCCATTAGTGGGCACCGTCGTCCCAGGTTCCTCAGCCCCGGACGGGGGCACCGAGGACCCTTTATGGGAAATCGGGGCCGGTGCCTGAGCCTAATGAGGCAGCCATTAGTGGCGTCACACGGGAGGGGGAGGCGGCGGGCACAGGGCAGGCCAGGGACATTAAGAGAAGCTCGGGCGCCCGGGGGGGCGGAGGAGCCCCTTCTGCTGCTGGAGATGCCAGGAGATCAGCCATGCAGCGAACCGAGCTGTCACAGGCTGGCAGAGACGAGGAGGAAGGGGCGGGCAGAGGGGCATCGGAGACCGAAGAAGCGGGGGAGGGATCAGAAAGAGCGGCGCCAGCCTGAGGAGCCCCTCACCTCACAGAACCAACGGGGTCCGGCTGCTCCTCTGCCCCGGGGCAGGGCCGCCAGCGCTCCAGAAGCAGCCCCTTCCTTCTGGCCAGCCCTCCCGGGCAGGGGCGGCTCTTTCTGGCAGGCCCCGAGAAAGAGGCTCGCCCCTCCCGGGTGGCCGGCGGGGGCCCCCTCCCAGAACGGAACCTCGGCCCGGGAAGGCTCTGGCCGACACCACTAGAACCGGGCCAGAAGGGAGGCGTCTCCCCCAGCTGCTCTCCTCGCGGGGCCGAGGCTCACGGGAGACAGTGCTGGGCCCTGGGGGACAGGCAGCGGTGACGCCCCGGAAGCACTTGGGGACCGGCCCGGGGTTTCTGCTGCCTCTGACCTCGGCCAGGTCCCTTTTAGTCTCTGGGTCGCCGTTTCCGCGCTTGTGAAATGAGGCCCCCAACCCCAAACACAGGCCCCTAAATGAATGAAAGGTGGTCTCGGAGGGAGAACCCGGAGCCTCGAGCGTGGGGGCTGAGCGACGCCCCTGAGCCGCGGCCCCGGGAGGTGGCAGGAGGCGCTCCGGGCGCGGGAACCTGGCATCCAGGCTGGGGGCTGGCCCCGGGAGGGGGGGGAGGGGGAGGCGGTCAGCAGTCGGACGGCCCCGGGGCTGGAGGCCGAGGAAAGGCCGCCAGGGCCGCGACTGCGCAGCAGCTTCCTCTGGAGCAGATCATGGGCGCGCAGGGAGGGAGAGCGAAGGGGAGCCTGGCAGGGCCTGCCTGTGAAAGGCGGGATCCGAGGCACAAAGCTGGGGGAACCAACCGGAGGGGTGTGCTGCACGCCAGGGACCGGCCGGGCTTCTTGGACTAGGAAGACAGCAGGGCCAGGGTTCTGTCCCCTCCCCGTGTCTGCGGGGAGCCTGAAGGTGACCAAGGGAAGAATCAGGAAGGCGGCCGGGGGAGAGCGCGAGCTTCCCGAGGAGCCGGGGGCTGGGGAGGGCCCGGGGATGTGGGGGAGGGGCAGGAGGGAGCTCCCAAGGAACGGGGGGGGAGGCAGCACCTACTGTGCGCCCGAGCTTTCCAATCTCTCACCAGGGCGGAGGGAGACAGAGTGAGAGGGAGTCGCGGGCAGCCGCGGCCGGAGTATTTCTGCGTCCCCGGGGATCGGTCGCCATTTGGGCCAAGGACCTGTGACGTGTGAGAAGGGAGGAGACTGCGAGGTTGGGGGGCAGCAGAGGAGGCCAGGGCGGGAGCGCGGGCCCGGAGTCAGGGAGCTCGCAGCCCTGCGGCCAAAGCCAGCCTCGGACACTCCCGGCCGCGGGGGCCTGGGCAAGGCTCTCCCTCCTGCCCGCCTCGGCTTCCTCCTCTGTCAAATGGCCAGGAGAAAGGGGCCGAGCCCCCAGGATCTCCGCCAAGAAAATCCCTACTGGGCCCTGAGGAGCCGGACGTGCTGGGAAATGACTGAAGCACCCGAGCCAAAGACGTCTCATCCCCCCTCACTCGAGCAGGAGCCGGGGGCTTGGCTAGGACAGACCCCCGTCTCCCTGCTGGGATGCGGTGCCCTGGGAGGGAGGGGCAGGGCCCCCTGGTGCCAGCCCCCCTCTGTGAGCAGCCCGGGCTCACTCACAGCCGCCCGGCCTCCAGAGTGCTTAAGCAATACTGCACCGAAGCAGCTAGGTGGCGCAGTGGAGACTGCAAAGCCCGGCTCAGGCGCCAGCTGCCAGGCTCTGGACAAGGAGCTTGGCCCATTCTCGCCTTGGTTTCCTCAAATGTAAACTGGAGAGCAAAGTGCGCCTTCCTTTCCTTCCTTCTTTTCCCTCTCCTTCCTTCCCTTCTCTCCTTTTTTTCTCTCTTTCCCTTCTTTCCTCTTTCCTTTTTTCCTCCCTCTTGCCTTCCCTTTCCTTTCTTCCTTCTCTCCCTATTTTCCTTCCTTTCTTCCTCCTTTCTCCCTCCCTCCCTCCTTCCTTCCTTCCTTCCTCCTCTCCCTCTTTCCTTTCTTCCTTCTTTCTCTCTCTCCTTCCTTCTCTCTCTTCCTCTCTCCTTCCTTCCTTCCTTCCCTCTCTCTCTCTCCTCTCTCCTTCCTTCTCTCTCTCTCTCCTCTCTCTTCCTTCTCTCTCTCTCCTCTCTCCTTCCTTCTCTCTCTCTCCTCTCTCTTCCTTCTCTCTCTCTCCTCTCTCCTTCCTTCCTTCTCTCTCTCTCCTCTCCTTCCTTCCTTTCTTCCTTCTTTCTCTCCCTTCTCTCTCCTTCTCCTTCCTTCCTCCTCTCCCTCTTTCCTTCCTTCCTTCTCTCTCTCTCTCCTCTCTCCTTCCTTCTCTCTCTCTCCTCTCTCCTTCCTTCTCTCTCTCTCCTCTCTCCTTCCTTCTCTCTCTCTCCCTCTTTCCTTCCTTCTCTCTCTCTCTCCTCTCTCCTTCCTTCTCTCTCTCTCTCCTCTCTCCTTCCTTCTCTCTCTCTCTCCTCTCTCCTTCCTTCTCTCCCTTCTCTCCCTCCCTTCCTTCTTCCCTTCCTTCCTTCCTTCCCTGTCCCAACTCCAGCAAGGTCCATCTTAAATCTCACCCACCACCCAAGCTGGCGACAGCTCCAAACTGGCCCATCCTCCCTGAGGCTCCTGACCTTGGACCTGTGCCCCGGGAGGGCCTGCTGGTGGGGACATGGGGGCCAGGGGGCAGGGGAGCCTCGTTTCCGGCTCTCCTAGGACGGGCCCGGGGCATGGCCCACCTCGGGGAGGCCCGTGTGGTCAAGGACACGAGGCCCCGGGTTTCAGGGGGAAGGCGGCGAGGGCGAGGGCCCCCCACTAAGCCCAGCTGTCCCCCACACCCTCCACATCTGAGGACCACGTTCTCGTGCCGCCACCGCCGTCAATAATGCAGCCAGAGTCATCGCTCAGAAGGACCTTACTAATTAAAAGCTGGTGAGGTTTAAATAATTCATCTCCTTAACTCGTATCGATCCCAGAGTTTAGTGGCCAGAGCCTTGAAACAATATTAAACAGCTCCCTTCAGGAGCAGAGCTGGCGGCGGTTTCTCCAAGGAGGGCTCCCCAGCCCCCTCCCCTGCCCTGAGCAGGGACACGAGGCGCAAAGGGGGCGTGGGGAGAGGCTCCCTTACCCCCCGGCCCTCAGAGCCGGCCCACGGACCCCGAGCCCCACCCAAAGGCCCGCGCTCGGAACCCCGAGCAAAATCTCCAGAGCCCCCGAGTCCCGAGCGCCGTCGGGAAAGGCCCGTCCCGACCAAGGTGGCCCGGAGCCCCCCGCGGTGCCCGCCCCCTCCCCGGCACCCGACAGGCAGAGACAGGGCTGGGGGGGGGGGGGGGAGGACAGAGAAGCTGAGCCCGGCCGAGGCCGCGGAGACTGACCGATGCCGCTGTGAGGCCGTCCTATGTGCTGCAGGTTGAGGCCTTTGTTCATATCTAGCAGTCCGTTCTTGGGCCAGCTGCCCATGGCAAAGCTGTAGGCCTGGAAGAGAGGAGGAGACTGGTTAATGGAGGCCGGGGCGCCCTGGAGGTCTCCCCCCTCCTCCCCGTCTGTCCCCCAGGTCCCCCCCCAGGTGTTACAAGGGCCCCTCCTTGTCCCCACCCCTGAGCGGGGCCCAGACCAGTCGGGGGAGGGAGGAAGGGCTGGTGGCCCAGCAGCCCGGGAGCCGGGCTCGGCTCTCAGGCTGTGCAGGGCCCACATAATTAATAGTAATTAATAGCACATGAGGTGGGTCCTAGAGGGAGGTGATTAGCAATTACAACTCCTAATTAAGTCAATGCCTAATTCCCAGCCCTCCTGCTGTGTACACAGCCCCCTCCCCCTCCCCTTCTTCTCCCAAGCGCGCAGACTTGCGGCCTCCAGGCCCCGCCCGCCGCTGCCCCCGCCCCGGACCCCGGACCAGCCCCGAGGCGGGAGGGGCACCCACGGGTGCTGCAGACCCTTCCTGAGCGGGGGAAGGTCTGCGTTCCCAGGCAGCACTGAGCTGGCTGGGCGTGGGGGGCTCAGTCTGGGGGCTCTCTGCCCGACCGGCAGGCGATGGGCAGCTGGGCCTTGAAGGGCACTGCAGGCAGGGAACAGCGTGAGCAAAGGCGTCGGGACCGGAGAAGCTCGGCCGAGAGCAAGGAGGGCAGGGAGAGGCAGGTGGAGGGGAGGGCCTGTGCTAAGGTGCCCTACGAGCCCACTTAACAGCTGAGGAAACTGAGGCAGGTGGGTTCCGTGACCTGCCCAGGATCACAAAGCTGGGAAGCAGGGAGGCTGGACTCGCACTCAGCTCCCGGCTCCCTGCCCCAGCGGCCCCGTCCTACCTGTCAGGAGTCAAGGTCGTCAGTCGGGTCTTTGGACTACCTGAGAAAGCTCCCTGAGCAGCCCCCGTGAGAGAGTGTGTGTGTGCAGGGGGGGCCGTCTCTGCTCCCCATGAAGGTCAAGTGCACACTTATGCATATTCAAAGCCCACTGCCCATCGATCTGCTGTTAATTGTTTTTCCTGGGGTTGGGGAAGGAAGTGCCAGGGGCATCGATCTGCTCCCCCAGCCCCCCAGCTCCTCTCTCCCTTCTTCTCGCACCTCCTGGGGTGCGGGGGCAGGAGGGGGAGGGGCCGGGTCTGCAGGGGGCACTAACCCCGCTCAGCTTCAAGTTGCTGACTAGACCCCCTCCCCCCATCAGGAGAGATGCTCTGGTGTTTAATATTTAAAGGCAGCCTTTAATCTTTAAACAGCAAAGTTCGGCTCCTGACTGTTAACTCAGCACCGAGGGGGAGGAGGGGAGGTTAGAGGGCCTTCTCTGGGGCTCCGAGGGTCAGGGCGAGCCCGGCCGGCAGCCCCCGCAGCAGGGGAAATGGCGGCGACGCCCCCCGGGCCCGTTCCGGCCTCCCCCTCCGGGAGTAAGTCTGTGCCCCCTCGAGGGCCGGAGCAAACCTTCCAACGCGGCGGAGGCCGGGCAGGCTGGCACAGGCCAGCGGAGGCGGGAAGCGTCTGGGAGGGAGGAGAGGAGGGTCAGAGGCCCAAGGTCACACCGCCAGGGGTGGGGATAAAAGGAGGGAGGGAGGGCGCTCGAGGGTCGGCGAGACCCCCGGGCTGGCACAGACCCCGCCAACAAGGAGGCAAAGTCGGAGGCGGGGCTGGAATCGGGGCCACAGGCTCTCTCCGTGGGGCCCCCGGGGTCCGCGCTGAGGGAGCTGGGGTGGGGGCTGCCACGGCTTCATGCAGGCGCTCCAAATGGGCTTGCTTAGCAGGCAGGGCTGGCCGAGGCCGGGCGGCGCCCGGCCTCCCTCCTCTCGGACCCCGAGTCTGGCCCCTCTTCCTCTAGTCGGGCCTTGGGAACCCTTGCGCTGCGTGGGGGGCGCCAGGGAGTCTGGCTCGGCCCCCCTTCCCCAGCCCCACCAGGGAGGTCCCATTTCCGAAGCCCCAGCCCAGGGTCCCCGGTAGGCCCCGGCACGGGGGTGCGGGACCCCAGCTCAGAGCCGGCCAGGCCCGGGGCTCGGGCCGAGCAGGGGAGGGAGAAGGGGGGGCCCTTCCCAGCTTTCAAGTACTTTAAAAATCACTTACAAAGGCAGGATTAAACGATCAGAAATTCCATTTAATAGGACAAATAAAGAAATAACCATCTACTCTATCAGCCCCGAGAAGGCAAGCTGGGTATTTTTTTTCCTCTAAAAAGGAAAAAAAGGAAGGAAGGGTGGAAAAAAGAAGGATAATGTGTGTTTACTCAAGCAAAGAAAAAAATATTTAAGTGATGTCGGCGAGAAGATTGCAGTAACTAGTGAAGAATAACATCGTCTACTTTGCTGTCAAATCACACCCGAATTTCAGTAATAGATTCTCGTCTGACACTCAATTCAATTCGAAGGTGATCCTGCTTTATCCCAACACATCAAATATTAAACACGCGTATTAGCAGGTGCCGAGCTCGCTTCCCAGCTTAGCGCTGGGCGGGCGGCGGCGACGCACCCGGCCCCTGCCGGCGCTCCCTCCCGCCTCCCGGGGCCTCAATGTTATCTCGACACCTTCATCCCAGGCTGACAGAGGGACCCTTATCGCGGCGGCCCGGGGGGCCCGGGTCCCCTTTGTGCCCATTATCCTCCTGGGTCCTCGGCAAAGAGCCCCCGAGCCTGGGCTGAAGGAGGGAGAAGTGCGGGGGAGACAGAGACAGACGAGCCGAGAGACAGAGACGGGATGAGAGACGGGGGGCGGAGGGAGGCGCGAGGTGCCCCCGGCCCAGCTCCGCCGGCTGACTGATGCCTTTCACCAAGGGCAGTCTAGCTTGTCGGAGCCGGGGGGAGATGAATGGGCACATCTCGGCAGCAGCCCGTGGCTGTCATGCTGGGCAGTTTCCCATTCCCAGAGAAGGCGCGGCCGCCCCGACTGTCCGGGAGCCCGCTCCTCCCTGCCCAGGGTCTGATTCTCACCCTCTCCTCCTCGGCTTCCCCAAGGGCTCACGACTCGCTAATCCCCACTGCCGGCCCCCCGGGGAGCGAGGGCGCGGCGCCGGGAGGGTCCGGACTCCCAGACCGGGCGTCCTCCCCACTGCGGGATCTCGGGGAAGGGGGCCCCGGCTTCCTCGGTGTCGGAGGGTTTCCGGCTCCCCCCTAGGGACCTCTCGCCAAACACCGGGCCGACAAGCCCCGTGCCCCCGCCCCTGGGCCAGAGAGGCTGCGGAAGGGGCTGCGCCTGCCCCGCGCTGGTCACCGGGGACGGCCCCTCCTCTCGGGGAGCTCACGCCGGGGGGGAGACCACCTACCCAGCCACGGCGAACCCAGCAAGTTCCGGGTGGGGCCCGACCAACCAACCCTCCACGAGCCCCGATTTATCGCTTCCTGAGTGCCCGGCTCTGGGGCGGGAGCCGAGGCCAGAACCAAATCCAGAGCCGCCCCGAGCAGCCCCGGCTGAGCCCCGAGATGCTCGGCGGTACCTGCTGCAGGCCCGGGGGGGGGGGGGAGGACGGAGCTGGGCCCTGAAGGGCCAGTGGGAGGGGGAGCACAGGGGACGGGGTGAGGGGAGGACCGGGGCAGGGAGAATTTAGGAGGCGGCCAGGCTCTAACTGCGGCTGCGAAGGTAAGCTGAGGGGTCCAAGGCTAATGGCCCCTTCCCGGCTGCGGATATCGCACGGGGTGTCCCTGCCTGAGGCGGGTCTGCTCACCCCTTCCGAGGCGCCAGGGCGTCACTGAGCCCCAGCGGGGCCTGGGGGCAGAAGCAGGATGGCCACGGGGGGGGGGGCGATTCCTATTGGGCCACCCTAAGGCCGGGCCCTTCTCCTCGGCGTCCCACTGACTGATGGCCTGTGGCCAAGGCTCGGGCCCCAGCTTGCTTCGGAGTGTGAAGGCCCCTGCTGGTCTGGACCAGCACCACACAGAACCTTCTTCCACACCGTCCCAGCTGCCCGGCCAGGACCTGGATTCAGAGGGAGCAGAGGGGTGGGGGGCCTGGATACGGCCGTCGCTGTGGGCGGGCTTCCCCCGCCGGCCGGAGGTGGGTGGGTGCAGCGCGTCCGCCCCCCCGAAACCCTCGCCCGCCCGCCCCGCCCCCGCCTCCCCGGTCTCCGTTTAATTTCCGCGCCTGGGCTGGGAAGCAGGTGCCCCGACTCCCTCCCGGGAGCTCCCGGGCCCAGGCTTCTCCCTCCCTGGATGCTGCCCCATTAGTTTAGTGCCCAGCCATCTGCGACGTCGCGGCAGGCCGGCCCCCAGTGTATCGGGAGCCTTCCATTAGCGCCTTTAATATTCTGACACCTTAGCCCAGCCTGCTATTACATGCAAACACTGATCGCCCTGTGAAATTACATCGCGGGCCTGCGAAAATGGAATTGTGTATAATCAGGCTGCTCCATGCACTGTCAGTCCCATCCCGCGCCGCGCCGAGCCGGCTTACCCGGGGCTTAGCAGCTGCTCCGAGTGCACTGGGTTTTAGAGATGGAGTGGCCCTCGTCGCGGCCTCTCGGAAGGGGGGCGCGCCCGGCTCCACGCGCCCTGGGCCAGCCCTCAGCCGGGACAAAGACGGACCCAGCCCCCCGGGGGCCCTCACAGACCACGGGGGCCCAAGGGAGAAGGCCCGAGGGGGGGCCCTGCCCCGGGACTGACTGGGGGCCCCCAGGGAGGAGGGAAAGGGTCAGCGGCCACCCCGGACGCCCCCGTGACCCCCGAACAGCCGTCCCCCTTGGCCCGCACCGCCCCCGGAGGGCCTTCTGACCAGAGCTCTGGGGACCTGGCCTCCGTCACCCCTGAGTCCTCTCAGCTCCGGATCCCCCTGGGGAGGGAGCGGCCCCGACCGGGAGGTGAGTAAAGCCCACCGAGCCCCCGAGGACGCCGCCCACGCTTCTCGGGACTGGCCCATCTCTCCTTCCGGGAGCAGCCCAACCAGCGCCAGCTCTGGCCCAGAAGCTGCTCACTGCCCAGACCCCCCTCGGGCCCCGGCCTCCCCGCGCATCCTGCCTTCCTCCCCAAGAACAGCCCTTTTACCCCGTCCGAGCTCCCCCGCGCCGGCTTAGCAGGAGGCGCCTCACCCTCCTCCAGCCCCTTCCCTGCTTACTGTGTGCGACCCCGCAGGAGGTCTGCCCCCCAACCCCGACCCCGACGGGGGCCCAGAGGACAAGGCCCTTGTACCGCGAGGGTCCGGGCCAGGAAGCCCCGGGGGGCCAGAGCGGCCCCTCCTCAGGAAGGTTCCCTGGCCACGGGCCACAGCTGCTCAGCTGGGGTGCGGATGTGGGGGGACCAGAAGGTAATGGGGGGAAGCTCCCAGGCTTGGCGGGGGCGGGGCATCGGTCGGAAAGACCCAGTGAGGGGAGGCGGGAGGCAGTGCCCGTGGGGGAAGGGCACCGGAGGCAGACACCCGGGTTCAAATCCCGCCCCCCTCCACAAACGAAGGCGTGGGCGCCCACCTCCTCAGAGATCGAGACCTAGAGCCAGTCGGCGCACAAGCACTGATCGAGCGTTTATTACCTCCCCATCAACGGGCAAAGACACCAAGACTGGTGAGTCCAGCCCTGCCCGAGTGTCCCTGCCCGTGCCCGCGAGCACTCGGGTCTGTACACGTGGGAGCGCGTGCCGTGTGGTTAGGGTGGGGGTGGGGGAGGCCCGGGGTCCGGAAGGATCACCCAGGGGAGAGAGGGCCCTGGACTCTCGCTTGTTTAGGCAGGACAGACTGGGGGGAGCTTCCCGAGGGCCTCTGGGCAGTCCGGAGCTGCCCGGCCCGGCTGAGCCCATCGAGGGTCCCTCTCCGGGATGAGCTGCTGGCCCCGCGGAAAGATCTTGTGGAAAGATCTCCTGGGACGGGAGAGGGGCTGCAGTCTCGCACACAGCGGGACTAGAAGGGGGGCAGCCAGGGCAGGTCGCGCTGGGGAAACTGAGGAGCAGGTCAGGCGCGGCTGCTCAGGGAGAACGCAGCAGGGGAACAGGGGCCGTGCCTGCGGGCTCCGCCAAGAACGGCCTCAGCCCAGCAACTCCGGGCCCGGAGCCGCCCGCGGGGCCCTCACGAGCCGCCGAGGGCACAACCTGTCCCCAGAGAGCACGTATGAAACGCAGACACAATAATGGCCACCCCGGACCCCCAAGGCCCAGCCCGGACCCCCAAGGCCCAGCCCAGACCCCCAAGGCCCAGCCCGGACCCCCCAGGCCCAGCCCGGACCCCCCAGGCCCAGCCCAGACTCCCAAGGCCCAGCCCAGACCCCCAAGGCCCAGCTCAGACTCCCAGGCCCAGCCCAGACCCCCAAGGCCCAGCTCAGACTCCCAGGCCCAGCCCGGACTCCCAAGGCCCAGCCCGGACCCCCAAGGCCCAGCCCGGACCCCCAAGGTCCAGCCCGGACCCCCAAGGTCCAGCCCGGACCCCCAAGGCCCAGCCCAGACCCCCAAGGTCCACCCCGGACCCCCAAGGCCCGGCCCAGACTCCCAGGCCCAGCCCAGACCCCCAAGGCCCAGCCCTGACACATGCTGGGACACCAGCACACAGGACCGCCCCAGGTCCTACAGCCCATTTCTACTTCAAGCTCTGGGAACAGTGACCAACCCACTCGAGAGCTTCTCACCGAGTGACTGTCCTGTGGTTTTCTGTTACCCCCGTGACTCCTCGGGCGGCCATTAACGTCACGTAGGTCTCCTTCTCCTGGAGTGTAAGCTCCCTCAGGGCAAGAACGGTTCCTCCCTGTATCTGCGGCCTCAGTACAGGGCACAGAGTCTGGGCTCAGGAAGACCTGAGTTCGAATCCAAGCTCATCCACTTCCTAGTCGTGTGACCCTGGACAAGTCACTTCACCCTGTTTGCCTCAGTTTCCTCATTTATAAACCGAGCCGAAGGACATGGCCGCCCTCCGGTGTCTCTGCCAGGTTTACTCCAAACGGGCTCACGGGGAGTCAGACACGACCGAACAACAAGCACTTAATAAATGCTTTCCGTGCACTCGTCATTATTCCTCCGTCACTGACTCGTTCGTTCCTTTGTTTCTGGCACCAGAGGGGGGGGGGCTCTTTTCTTGTCTCCCTTCTCTTTTCCATTGGGCAAGGACGGTGTGAGCACCGGACGGGGCCGTGCAAGGGGGTGAGGGGCAGGGAGAGATGGAAGAGCTGGCCAGGGGGCTCACTGAGCTGGCCTGAGGGAGCGGGGAGTGGGGAGGGCGCCCGATGTCTGCCACCACAGGCACGGGTAAAGATGGCGGTTATGGTGACTCCTCACACCCCTGCCTGGGCCGCCTTCTCCTCATTGGAAGGCAAGCCTCAAGTCAAGTTCTGACTAAGTTCCTTTCTTTCCTTCTGTCTACAACGGTAACAACGGCCCCCAGCATTTAGAAAGTCGGCAAAGTGAATCTTCTCTCATTTCATCCTCACTCGGGGAAGGGGCGCTATTATCATTCCCATTTTCTAGAAGGGGAAACTGAGGCAGAGAGAAGTGAAATGACTTGCCCAGTGTGGGTCACAGAGTGTCTGAAGCTGAATTTGAACTCAGGTCTCCCTCACTTGAGACTCAGCCTTCTCTCCACCGCCCAACTAGCTGCCCCTGCCTCTATAGTCTTGTCATCACCATCATCATCTCTATTTAACGCCTTGCACGGTGCCTAGAACAAAGTGGGCATCGGATATATGTTAAGAGTGACCATCTGTCTTTCTATCTGTGCATCCATCCATCCATCCATTCACCCACCTGTCCCTCTCTTCATCCTTCTATCCCTCCATCCACGTTTCCCTCCATCATCCATCCATCCATCTACCTATTTATCTATTTACCCACCTACTCCTTTTTCCATCCCTGCATCCCTCCATCCATCCATCTAGGGCTTCAACAGTAAAAGTCGTGGTCATGCTAGACTGCTCCGATTTCCTTCCTTTCTGCCAGGGTTAGCCCATCATAACAAGAGGAAACATGTTACTCAGCCTGCAAGATTCTTTACAAATATTATTCCTCTGCACCTCGGGGAGCAAAAGGGGGTGTTATTATTCCCTCCATTTCAGAGGTGAGAAAACTGAGGCAGACGGCGGTAAAGTGACTGATCCACACAGTAGGCGTCCGAGGCCGGATCACGATCGGGGGAATGCGGACTTATTATCTTCAGCCGAGCATCTGATTTTAGCAGAGCTTCGGATAAAGTGTCTCCTACCATTCGTGCGGAAGAGATGAAACGCAACCTGATGGATCTGGAACTGTGTGGATGGCCAGAGGCAAAATGTAGTCATTAATGGTTTAATGTCAGCTTGGCGGGAGGTCTCCAGTGGAGTGCCCCAGGGATCTGTGCTCGGCCCTGTGCTGGTTAACATTTTTATCAATGCCTGGGATAAAAGCAGCGATGGCGGGCTTTGCAGATGACACGGGACGGAGAGGGATGGTTAACTAACGCGCTGGATGACAGAGTCGGGATCCAAAATGATCCCGACAGGCTCCGCCATTGGACTGAACCTAAAAAGAGGAAATTCAATAGAGGCAGAGAATGTAAAATTTTATCTTTGAACTCAAAAAACCAACTTGGCAAGTACGAGGGGAGGCAAGATGAGACAGCCATTGTTCTGAAAAAGAGCTGGGGGTTTCAGTGGACTTCGAGCTCAGTATGAGTACTGCTGTGATGTGGCAGCCATCAGTGCCTCGGGGCTCGGAGGTGCTAGTTCCACGTGCTTTCCTCCCCTGGTTAGGCCTCTTCATGGGCCTGCTTTCGGTTCGGGTCATATTTAATTTATCACTTTAGCTTGTATTATATTTTGGGAAGGACACCGACTAGCTGGCGTGCCCAGAGGAGGACCGGGCTGGAGAATGATGAGGAGCAGTTGAAAGAACTGGGTTCGTCGAGTCTAGAGAAGAAAAGACGCTGGAGAAATATAATAAACTACTTGAAGGACCGTTACGTGGAAAAAGGCATTAGGCTCGTTCTGATTAGTCCCACAGAAGTGACAGAACAAGGAGCAACGGGGAGAGATTTATAAAAAGGCAAATGGGCTCGAAGCAAGGGACAACTGGTCACCGTGACAGCCAGCTTTCCACAGGCTGGCTCACGAGGGGACATGAAATAAATTCATAAAATGCTTTTACTCATTAATTCCTTGGATCACTCCCCCAGTAGCAATTCCCAACTCTTTCTTCCTTCCTCAAGACTCCCAGATCCCCCCTCCTTGCACTGACCTCCTCCCAGAGTCCAGCAGGCTGATCATTGTCTCCCTACCTACCGGAGCCTCCCCTACTGCTTTCAAATGTTCACAAGTCTCTCCCATTAAAAAGAAAAAAAAAAACACTTATTAGATAGTATCATCCCCTCAACCTATTGTCCTACGGCTCTCCTTCTCGGTTTTCTCCTCTGCGAAATGGGATAATAAGAGCACCTGCCTCGTGGGTTTCGTGAGGATCCAATGAGACAACAATTGTAAGGCGTTTAGCAGAGGGCCTGGCCCAGAGGAGATACTATAGAAATGCTAGCTATTATTGTTGTTCATGGATGAGAGAGGTAGCAAAGAGGAGATCTGGCAATAGCCTGGCTGGGTGAGGGGTGGGGGAAGGAGAGAAGTGAGGGGTGACCCCGAGGTCTCAAGCCGGGGGACCGGGACAACGAGGATGCCCTTGGCTGAAATAGAAAGGTTGGGCAGAGGGAAATAGGACTTTATTGGACGTGAGTCTGAGGTGCTACTGGGATGTCAGGTGGAGATGTTGGCCGGATGCTCAAGGAGGATGCTGGGGCCAGGCCGGCGGCTCTGGGGACATCTAGGATGGACGTGGGGGAGCCACGGCCGCTCGGAGCAGCGTCCCGTGGCAGTGCGGGGTGTCAGGAAGCCTGAGCTCTTCTTGGCACTCTCCCCTCCTCGGCTCCTGGCTCTGGGGCTCCCTCCAGGGGAGGCCCTGCAGGGACTGATGGTCAGATCACGGACGCTTCGATCTTCCTAGTCACCCACTAGCGGCTGCTCCTTGCCACCCCTCAGCCCTGCCAGGACGGCTAGCCGTGAGAGAGCCTCCCGCCACGATGGCTGCTACACGCCCGGGCTCTGCAGGCTGCACCCCAAGCTTCCACCCCGGCCCGTTCTGGGGCTGGGGGCCAAAGCCCAGACCAGGGGGCTGCCAGGGCAGGACTACTTCCTAGCCTTTCCCCTTCTAGCTCTGCTGTCTGCCCTTCCTACCGAGATAAACTGGCTGCAGGGAGACGCCTTTCCCAGCTTCCCCATACTCAGTGAGGGGAGGGAAAAGCAGCACCTGGGAGCAGTCAGTCGGCAGGAGCAGAGAAGGTTATGGGGACCCTCCCCCCACAGACCGCTCCCCGGCCCTGACCTGCTGAGTGGCTGACGGCCTCTCAGAGGAGCCAGGATGCTCTTGGCCACCCACCCCCCGCCAAGAGGCCGGGGACACTCTCTCCGCCTGTCCCTGGCCACAGCATTGGGGGGGGCGGGGAGACCGCAGGGCGGAAGCGCCCACCACACTGAGTCAAAGCCAAACCCCGGGTCGGAGCCTCCCGGACGGCTGCTTTCGCCTTTCCTCAGCAAGCAGAAGCCAGTGATCCAGCCTGGCCGGGGCTGTGGCGGGTGGCGGAGGCAGCGGGCCTCAGGCTGTGAGTCTGGTGGGCTTCCTGGCCTGGCAGCCCCCGTGCCTTCCTTTGTTTTCCTGCGCTGCCACTTATTTTTAGCCAGCGCTCTCCTCCGCCCCAGGGGGCCTGGGATTGAATGAAACGCGACCCCCAGCTCCAATAAGTGTATTTCAATTACATCTGTCACCATGTAACGATATAATGATATATCATGTGATATTAAATCCATGGTAATCATATCAGTGATTTTTTTAATAGTGCGCTAATCGCATTATTACATCTCTATAATTAACAACAGGAGGTATGGAAAGTCAGTGAAGGCGCAGCAGCCCCCGCTCACCGGGAAAGGGCCTGTGGGCAATGCAGCCAACAGGAGTGCTCCGGCCGGGGGAGCGGTCCCAGAGCCACCTCCCACTGCCTCCCGGGCCCAGAGCCAGCCCCGCGCCCCCCCCCTCTCCCCGGCTGGACACGGAGGCCTCCCTCCGCGCCGGCCCAATGGGCTGCTCTTCCTCGCCTCCAGGCCCTTAGGCTGACCCCGCGTGCCAGCGCTGCGCAAGGCCGGACACACAAAAAAACCAAGAGACAGCTCCCGCCCTCGCCGAGACGTTCTAATGGGGAGGGGGCCACGCACAAGCGAACAGTGCGGCGATCTAGGCCCTTCATGAAGGGGTCAGGCTTCCTCGAAGGCGGCCCTGACCCGGGAGGCAGCCAGCACGAAGTTCTCTCTTCCCTCACCCCGTTGCTCCCGAAGACTCAGGCTGGAGAGAGCCCGGAGCGGGCAGGGGTCTCACTGGCACTGCGGCTGGGTTCTCGCGGCCATGCCCCGGCCTCCGCGGAGGGACACACACGCGGTCACCTCCGTCAGGAAGGCTTCCCCAGACCTGCAGGAGGCCAGTGTCGGCAGGGGTCGTGACATCCCCAACAAGGACCTGGAGAGCCCCTGCCTGGAGACTTCCAAAGGGGGGAGCCCGCATGAGCGGAGGGTCTCTGTGCAGCCCCCCCCAACAGCCCTTCCGATTCCGGAGCCTTCCCTTCTGTGCATTCCAACCAACCCTCCAACCTCCAGGCCCCTCCCAAGCACTTGCTCCTTCTTAAACCGTGGGGCCTCCAGGCGAGGCCTGAGGACAAAAGGGCCATCGTCCCTCCTCCAGGCCCGACCAAGGTCACCTGAGCTTTCTGACCTCTGCTTCCCGCCTCTGGCTTACGCTGAGCCACTGGAAGCCTCTGCTCTTTTTCAGACAAACCGCCTCTCCCGCCCGTGTCTCCGAGGCTGGCTTTCCTGACCACAAGCGGAAGCCTTTTCTCGGATCCCAATGTGCCCCGGAACGCGCACTCTCAGAATTCTTCTCTCCCTCCCTCGAGACTGAGAACCCGCCCCGGGATCCAGGGTCTGGCCAGGGCTGGTTCCCTTTCCCTGCTGCTGGGCGGCCGCCACCTCCCCCCACTCGGGGCTCTCGCACGGCCGCCCGCCTGCTTCCTTCAGACTGGGACCCTCCTGAGGGAAGGAGCCAGCGGGCGGCTGGTAGTTATACTGTCGGAAATCACAAGTGCTTCATAATTTATTATCCATCATTCTGACTCACACTGAATTTCACTTCACTACATTCTGCCCAAGATTCTTTTGGATCCCGACTGTCATTCGGTGACATCGGAGAAAGCGATGAACGTACCCTCCCCGCCTTTTTCCAAATCACTGATTAAAAGCCTTCAGCGGCGCAGGGTGAGGAGCAATCCCTGGGTGCTGCACCGGAGACCCCGACGCACTGGCACCGAAGCATCGACAGCCATTCTCCGCAGCCATCCATTCCAATGGCTCCCAAATCCACCTAATTGTATTAGCATCTAATTCACATCTCCAGCTTTCCCGCAAGAATCGTCTGAGATACATTGTCAAGAGCTTTTGTCACATACAAGTAAACTCTCTGAGAATTCCCTCATTTCTCATGACTAATCCTCTAAGAAAAGAGAACGGGTTAGTCCGGCATGAGCGGCGCTCGGTGAAGCCTGGCTGGCGTGGGGAAGCTCGCTGTCCCTTTCTAAATACCCACCAACCCTTTCTCTAACGTTCTGCTCCAGAATTTCCTTAGGAACCGAAGTCTCGTTCGCTGACCTATATTTTGCAGACTCTCCCTTCTTTATATCCTTTTAGAAAATATCGGGACACTTGCCCTTCTCCGATCTTCTGTTTCCCAGGCGCTTTCAGACGTCACGGAGAATGGTTTTGCAGGGCTGTCTGCCATTCCTGCAGGACCAAAGTATGTCACTCATCCAGGCCAGACTCATCCAGGGCAGCCGGGGATCCTTCCCTAAAGTACCCACTCCTGGCTGGTTATTTTTGCTCTCTAACTCCCATGCAAGGTCTCCTTGGCAGAGAAAAAAGCAAGATGAAAGTCGTCAGTTATCACCGTCCTGTCCACTGCCAAACAAAAGTCTACTTCTTGCTCTGATCTTCTTTCCTCAATAATTGTATTTAAAAACTCTTTTTCTTGTCCTTAGTGTCCCTTCTCAGCCTTGTTCTTGATCTGTAAAATGGGGATAATAAGAGCACTTCTCTCCCAGGGTTGTGATGATCAAAAGAAATCAAACTTGTGAAAACGTGGAGTCCTCGGCACATAATAGGTCCTATTATTATTAGAAATTGCATTGTATCTGACATTTTTTGAAAGATACCGCTGTGCTTTAATATCCATCCTCTATGACCTCGTCTTCATTCCTAAATTCAAACTGATCTCAACTTCAGTTCTGAATCCTTTCCCTTTTGCCTCCTCCACCCACTAAGAAAGCAAGAAAAACAAAACCTTTATTACAGATATATATAAGCAAACAAAACACCCCCATAGTAAACATGCCACACACACACGAACATACGTGTACATACGCACACACATGTGCTTCTTGTGATATAGCTGTATATAGTCAGCATCCTGAGTCCATCAATTCTCTATCTGTAAGAGCTCAGCGTCTTCTGTCACCGAGGCTTTGGAACGGTGCTCATTGTGAATTCCTTAAACTTTCAGAACTGATTATCTTTCCCATGCTGTTGTTACTATGTACAATGTTCTCTTGGTTCCGCTTATCTCCCCTTGTATCAGTTCACAAAAGTCTTCCCAGGCTTTTCTAAAATCATCCTGCTCACCAGTGCTTCTAGAACGATGGTTCTCCATCGGAGCTGCTCTTCAGGGAAAACCTGGGGAGACTCCTACAAACTGATGCAAAATGAACGGTCGGGAGAACACCGGACACAGTAACAGCCAGACTGTTCGATGACCGACTGCAAACGACTTAGCAAGTTTCAGAACAATGAATGATCTAAATCAGCTCTGAAGAACTTACGATGAAAAAAGGCTACCCATCTCTAGAGAGAGAACTGATGAACTCCGAGTACAGATGGAAGCATATAGTTTTCCACTTTGTTTTTCTTGTTTCCATTAATTAATTATTTAGTTTATTAATTGCAATAGGGCTAACACGGAACTATGTGTTGTATGACTCCATATGTATAATGAGTATCATGTTTCTTAATTTCTCAATGGGTGGTAGAGGTCCTGGAGAGAGCGAGAGATTTGGAACCGAAAATTAATTAAACGAGCAAACAAAAAAAACAACGGCAATCCACTGCATTCAAACACTACAGCTTTTTAGTATAGACCAAAAAAAAAAAAAGGGGGGGGGGGAGGGGGGGATATTGCCAGTTCAAAGGGAATGAAAAGTTTAAATTTTAGGGGGGGACATAATTTCCAACTGATTTCTAGAATGGCGGGATCATTTCACTGGTCCACTACAAGGTGTTAACCTAACTGTTTTTCCAAAGTCCTTTCTGTATTTGTCATTTTTTAAAAATCAATTTTGCAATCGGATGGATTCTTAACATATTTCTTAATACAGATCCACGCACAAACATGTGCACACCCACACTCACACCCCCATACACACACCTACTATGTTCCCTATGGACCTGGCATGAAGGGGAAAGGACTAAATACTTATACAGGCCTACTATGTGCCAGCCATAGCGCTGAATACTTTATAACTCTTCTCTCATTTGGTTCATGTTAGACTCTTGAGACAAAGCCAGACAAAAGCAGTCATTTTTCTAGCTCCTTTGCAGATAATTCCCCTTCCTGCAGCCTGGCAAACGGGCCTTTTTTTTCCTTACAAGATATTTCATCTCTCATCTTCATGCCTTTGTGTTGGCTGTCCCCTGTTTCTGGAACACATTTCTTTCTCATTTCTGTTTCACAGAGTTCTTCTCTTCCTTCAACATACAGCTCAAACCCGGCCTTCTAATCTGGGCTGATTCCCCACCCCCCCAAAAAAAAATTATCTGGCATTTCAACTACTTTGCATTTATTTATATTTATTCTGCATATAGTTACATGTGACCTTACTGATTTTCCCATCAGAATATGTTTCACGAATGCAGGGACTACATTATTCTTTGTCAATCGTCAATAAACATTTATTAAATGCCCACTGTATGCAAGGACCGGGGATACCTCGTCGGTATTTAGCACATAGTAAGTGCTTAACAAATACTTATTGGTTGACTAGATTTCCTAGGACTGTTCCAGCTGCCTTCAGAAGTTATTCTTGAGCATCTTTCATGATCAGAATTTTAGTCGAGGGGCTTCCAGCTCTCTTCCTCTGAGGCCTTTGGAACTTGCCTCCCCAAATCTAGAGTATCCACCTCCTCTCTCCTCTCTTTTATCACAAACTCCATCAAGGCTCCCATCATTTTCACTCAGCAGCCAATTTACTTCCGCCAAGCAGAATATCCCTTGGTTCCTTGGAGCTTTGGAAGATGAAATTATCACTAAAGGGGGTCACGAGGTTCTCAGCTGCCCAGTTTCTGTCACAGAGAGGAGAGGAGAGGAGAAGAGAAGGCCTCCAACGGACGCCTGGTGAGCGAAGTCCCTCTCATCACGTCTCTGTCCACCTCCGGGCCCCGCTGTCTCCTGAATCCTTCGTCCGTTCTCTTTCTGCCCGGGAGGTCACCAGTGCAGTCTGACACCAACATAATTTGGCTGCTTTTCACCCAAATAATCCCCACCGCACGTGTCCCTTTGGTTGCTGGATTTCTTCACAAGAACACACTTTCCTTTTAAAAAATAAGACTTTTGTTTATCGGCCTCTTTTGCCTTCATTTCCCCTTCACTCCCAGATACACGTCTCCCCCTTCTCCTGCCGAGCCTTTTGTCGCCACGTTAGGGAGAAGGGCGTGCCGGTGGGAGAGCCGTTCCTCAGCCCCCATCTCCGCAGCGGAGGCAGGGAGCCGCTCTCCGCCAGCTCTTCCCTGGAGAGGAAGCCCTCGTTCCGGCAGTCGCCGGGGACGCCGCCTTTGGGCTTGGCTGACCCCGCTCCGCGTCCGTGCAGGTCAGGCTTCCCCGTTTCTCTGAGCCACCGCGCCATCGCTCCCTGGGGCCCAGGCCGGGCTGCCCGCTGCGCACCTGGCGGAGCGCTTGCTCCTCGCCCACAAAAGCCCGCAGGGAATACGTGAGGGTACATGGGATCTCCCTACTGGGAGCAAATATGTCTTAACAAGCAATGCTACCCCATCCCCCACACTTTCTTTTATGTGTATATTATATACACATTATATACGTAATATGAAATAAAGCATGTTCTTTTATAAAGAGATCGATATCTATACACACACAGTAATATACGTGCATGCACGTCCATACAGAAAGATGCATATACACGATGCCCATTTGCACACGTGTACACACACTTACGTGCACACACTCGTCTCCTCCCGCCCCCTCCCCGCCGCTTCTTGCCCAGCCCCCGAGCGTCCGGCCAAGCCCTGGCGGTCTCCTTGGCGATCCTTCCTGGGGTCTCTGTGGCAGTGTGATGTGTGCTCACGGGCCTGGCCGGGTGCTGATCACCTGCCTGGAGGAGCTCTGCCCGCTAAGTCTTGGATGCTCCCGCCAGAAAGCCCCCGGGAGGCCCCTTTGTCCCTCTGCTGCCCCCGGGAGGCCTGGCCACCGGAGAGCTTCTGCAGCTGCAGGCCCGCGGCCCTTTCTCAGGGCAGCCAGCCCACCCCCCCTCCAATGTGGGTCTCACTGGGCAGCTCCCCGCCCTCCTTTCCCTCCCTTCCCCCGCCGCGCACTTATTTGGCTCCAACCTCCTGGAAAAAGTCTAGCCTCCCCTCTCCCAGCTCCCCTCCCCTCTGAGACCCCTCTCACATCCGCCCCGCCCCTCAGTCCCAGGAGAACCTTCCAGACTACTCTCCATCCTCGCATCGATCCCGTCTTCTATCTCTGGAGTAACCTTCCTGACACAAAGACGTGGCCGCGCACGGTCCTGCTCAAAAACCTTCTGTGGCTCCCTATTGCTCCAGGACCAAGCTCACGCTGGCAGACCCGGGCTTCCTCCTTCCGTCACGCCTGCCCGTTCCTATCCGCACTCTCTCACTCTGGGTCTCCCCGGCCTGGCGGGCTCCCAGCCCCCCTTCAGAAGCCCCTCCTAACGCTGCAGTCACCCACGCCATCTCCAGGATCCTGCGCCACGGAGGGCAACATGGCGGGTGTGTCCGGAGCGCCCCAGGCCCCGCCCGCACGCCTGCTCGGGGAGGGCCCCACTGCCCGTCCCCTCCCGCCCGGGCCCCGCGTGCGGGGGGCGCTCGGGGGCCGCGTCTCCCCGGGACACAGCTTGCCGTCACTGCCCCAGGCAGGCTCGGGCTCCGGCACAGGGCCAAGCCCGGCATGGTGGGGACAGGGCTGGTCTGGGAGGCACAATTCTGCGCATTTCAAGTCCCTCGCTTTGAACCCGGCATGGAGCTTGTCCTCGGCGAGGGGCGGCCGGGCTGCGCGGCTAAGTTTGACTCTTAGAAGTTGGACAGGCCTGGAGATGAAAGCGCAAAACCAAGTCTTTTTTCCTAATAAAAAGAAAGACACTAATAGCACTCAGCACTTAGTCGGTCACTTTAAGTTTCTAAAGTGCTTTCCAAATTAAAATATAATCCTTTCCTGAGCATGTGACAGAAAATGTGCATTCGCACACACACACACACACACACACACACACACCACACACACACACAGCCGCTGTCCCTCTCCCTTAGTCTTGCTCTGTCTCTCTCTGTCCCTTCCCTTCCCTCTCAGTCCCTCTCTCTCCCTTTCCTTCTCTCTGTTTCTTTCTCTCTCTCTCTCTCTCCTCTCTCTCTCTCTCTCTCTCTCTATTTCTGTCTCTGTCTGTCTGTCTCTCTGTCTTTCTCTGTCTTGGTCTCTCTCTCTGTCTCTGTGTCTCTGTCTGTCTGTTTCTCTCTCTCGCTCTATCTCTCTCTCGCTGTGTTTCTCTCTGTCTATCTGTCTGTTTCTCTCTCTCTCCTCTCTCTCTCTCTCTCTCTCTCTCTATTTCTGTCTCTGTCTGTCTGTCTCTCTGTCTTTCTCTGTCTTGGTCTCTCTCTCTGTCTCTGTGTCTCTGTGTCTCTGTCTCTCTCTCTCTCTCTGTCTCTCTCTCTCTCTGTCTCTCTGTCTCTGTGTCTCTGTCTCTCCCTTTCTCTCTCTCTATCCCTTCCCTTCCCTCTCAGCCCCTCTCTCCTCCTCTCCCACCCCCGTCTCCATCTCTCTCCTCTGTCTCCCCCTCCCCCAGACTAGGGAAGCTGGGCTCACTGGGCAGAGGCAGCTAGCTCCTCACCCTCTCTCCCCTGAGGCCGCTTTGCCTCGGACGCTGCCCCTGCCAGGGACAGGCAGCTCCAGCCCCTTCCTTCTGCTCTCAGAACCTGAGGGGGAGGGGAGTGGCCGCAAGGTGCGGAGTCGAGGTCACTCCACTTCTCTGCCTCACTTGGCTCAGGTGGGAAATGGGGACAGTGACGGCCCCTCCTTCCCAGGGCTGCCTCGAGGGTCTGTCACAGGAGGGGAGGGACTATGGGACCCCAGAGGCCCGCTGACCAAGCGCAGGACCCCCACCCCCCTCCTCCCTGCTCCCGGGGCCGGGGTCAGACCCAGCCCCGCAGCCTGGCCCGGCGGGCCTCCTGCCTCCTCCCAGGCCAGCCTGCGGTACCGGAGACCGCGCCCCACCCCCTGCTGGGCCCAGAGCGGAGCCCGAGCCCCTCCCGGAGAGGGCAGCGATGGCTCCCGGCCGCCTCCAGCCTCTTCCCCGGGGCCCCTCCGAGGAGCCAGGACGGTGGGGTCCCTCCCCCCCAGGCAGGACGAGCGGAGGCGCCCCTCCCCCAGCCAGACAAGGGCCTGACGCGCCTCCCTCCCCCTGAAGCGGCTGCCGAGAGCAATGATGTCTTCAAGTGCGGAGGGAGATATTTGTCTCCGATTTACCCTTGGCTCGGGCTCCGGCGCAGGTAGGCACGGCGTGGGACGGCTGGCAGATCTGAGAGCACGGCACGCCCCAGCGGGCAGGCCTCGCCGCGCGGGGAAGGCGCGAGTCAGTCTGGAGTGCTCCCCATTTATCAAGCTCACGCAGGCCGCCAGCCGAGCGAGTCTTTCTATCATTACACCTCTCAAAATCCGCTTCATACCACTAATCCTGCCTTCATTCTCGCAGATTAATAACATCTCTTTCAACCTTCACAGTGTGATAAATAGACAAAGAGAGAACAAAAGGAGAAAGAGAAGTGAGGGAAGGAGCTGGGGTAACTTCACATAATAAAGAGAACCGAGAGGAGAGGGGGAACGAGGGAGAGAGAGAGGCTGGGCCGGCTGCGCCGAGAGGCCGCCCTCAAAGGCTCGGCCTCGTTAACGGGGCCTGGGGCCGGGCCTTTGTGAGGCGCCTCGGCTGCCCCCCCGGGCCTCCTCCCCGGGCAGCTGCTGGATGGTGGGGCGGGGGCCGGCCCGGGCAGAGGAAGGGGCCTCCTGGGGGGCTCAGGCCAACAAGCGCCCTCCTGGCCCTCCCGGAGCTTGGTGTTCCACCAACAAACCCTGAGCCACCCAAAAGGCGAAGGCCATGGGAGACGCCAGGAAGCCCCCCCCGGCCGGGCCCCCAGCAGCTCCCTCGGAGAAACTTCCCAGGCCTTAAGGGGCCCCCCATGCATGCGCAGAGAGACACTCCCATCGCCCCCCGCTGGGCCCGGGCGGGCACACCGATGCCCCTGGGGAGACGCCCTCGTCTCCACACGGCACCTACCGTAGCCCTCCGGACACCGCCCGGGCACAGACCCCCAGAGCCGCCTCCCCCAAGCCCCCGGGACACAGAGACCCCCGCCTGGACCACGGTAGCACCGGGCCTGCTCCTGCCTGTGGCGGGCCAGGGAGTTCTGGGTCCGGGCAGGCAGGACCTGGGCCCTGGGACCTCTAGGAGCCGTCGGAGGCCACCAGACCCTTCCAGAGAAGGAAACTGAGGATCAAAGGCACAAAGTGACCCCCAGGACTCCCAGCCGTGTGACGCTGGGATCTGAACTCAGGACCTAGCACTGCCCGCTTTTCCACAGAACCGCCCTGCGGGGGAGGGGGCACCTTAAAGCTAGAATAAGGCAACGGGGTGGCGCTCCTGCCCTTTAACAAGGAGGAATCCTCCCCCTGGGACCACTTCGGGAAGGGGGTGGGAGCCAGGCCGGAGAGCGTCTGAGGAGGCCGGCGGGGTCCGGGGGAGCAGCCCCCAGACCACTGGCCAGCAGAGGGAGGCGCTGCCAAAGCTGGAGCGGGCACAAAGTCGGGGGAGGAAGCCCTCTGCCCGATCGGCACAAAGGGGAGTTCCTGCCTCTCCTCCTGGGGAGGAGGGGGCGCTGTGGGAAGCACGCGCCTCCCGGGCCTGCAGCTTCCCTCCTCTCGTCTCCTCTCCGGGACCCCCTCCTCCCTCTCCGCGCCTTCTTTGTGGGTCCTCCATCATCTCACCCCCCGCGGGGGTTCTCGGAGGCTTCCTGGGCCTTCTCCCGGCGCGCTCAGCGGGGTTCCCTACGCTTGGGACGCCAGCACGTCCCAATCCCGCGTCTCCCAGAACGCCAGTCGGGTCTCGGACCGCCCGCCGGGGCCCCACATAACGTCCCGGGGCATCTCCAGGCTCATGACTCTTTTGTGGAACACGGACCTTACTTCCCTTCTAAAGCCGCCCTTGGGCAGCCGGAGGCCCCGTGGGGGCAGTGCCAGGCCTGGAGTCAGGAGTCATGCGAACATGACCCTGTTCTCAGTTGTGTGCCTCCGGGGAAGCCACTTTACTGTGCCTCAGTTTCCTCATCTGTGAAATGGGCTGGAGAAGGGAATGGCAAAACGCCATCGTGTTTCTGCCAAGAAAACCCCAGAGGGGGTCGCAGCGAGAGGGGCACGACTGGAGCCCAGCTGAACCACAACACTCCCCAACTTCCCTGTTTCTGCCGAGACACCACCGGCCTCCCGTCTCAGACCGGGGCCCTCATTTTCCCACGCGCCCTAATCTGACCCAAACCTTGCTGTCTGCATGTTTCCGACGGCTTTCCCCTCCTTCTCTCCCCTCATCTAGCCACCCCCGGTTCAGTCCTCCCTGATCCCTGGAGGGAAAGTACGGCACGAACTTGAGAGACAAAGACCTGGGTTCAAACTCCCCTTTCCCAATGCGCCCGTGTCAGTTCTCTGGCCAGTAGGTCCACAAGCACCTCTCTGGGCCTCAGTTTCCCCATCTGTAAAGGTAAGAGAGTGGAGGCCTCTAAAAGCCCTTTGCGCCTTAACCCTGTGACTGCTCACTAAGTCCTGCCGCAGTAGTCCCCAACCGCTCTGTCTCAGCGCTCTCCTTCGCTCCGCTGCCCGCGCAGCTGCCAAAGCAGCCCAAAGTTCAGGCCGGACCGACCAGGACAACTGACTTGGGCCCAGAAGACTGGGTTAGGGGGCCACTCGCTGGCGAGAAGGCTGTCTGTCTGTGGGCGGTGAACCAGACCGGTCTCACTTCCACCCACAGGCTCCTGCTCAGCCCCTCAGGGGGAAACTGAGGCAGACGACGGGGTTCGGTACGGCTCCGAGCGTGAGGGCAGTCGGGCTGACCCCACCGGGAGGCCCTCTGAACCCCCCTGGCCGGCACCATGGTCAGTGGAGCCGAGAAGGGGGAGGAAGGACCGAGTCTGGCCGTGACACGGACAAATCCCTGGTACCCACGATTCTCCCTCCCGTTCCCCTCCAATCTGCTGCCAAATCCCCTCGGGGTCCCCTCTGGCACTGCTGCCACCCTGGCGCGGGCCCTCCACTGTGACCGGGGGGCTCTGCCCGCCTCGTCCCTCCCCGCCCCACTCCCTGCTCTGCTGCCAACCTGATTTTCCTAAAGAATATTTCCACGTATTCTTCTACTACAAACTCTTTTTGGCCTCTAAAGCCTGGTTCCTTCCTCCTTTCCTAACTCCCAACGCTTTCCACCCCGTCCTTCCTGAGACAGAGACCCCTGACTCCCACCCCCACCCCGTCTCCCCCTCCCTTCCTTCCTGTGCCCCCTTCTACAGGAACCTTCCCCGAGCCGCTTTAAAGCCAGTGCCCGTTCTCTGGGGTCAGCTCCACTCAGCTTCTCTCGAGCTCGTTGGTGAGAACTGCTGCCTCCCCCATCGGGTTTGAGCTGCTGAGAGCAGGGCCGGGAGTCTGGGGCCCGGAGCCCGGGGGGCCGGCATGGCGTCCGCTGAACCCCCGGCCTCTTCTGGATGTGTGGGAAGGGGGCCCTGGGCGTGGCAAGGAGTGGGCGGTGCAGGGAGAACCCCCACGCGGCGGGTGTGAAAGGGATGTGAGGTAGGAGAGTCTCTGGGGCTCCCTGGCTGCCCCTTTGGGGGGGTGTATGTGTCTGCGTGTGTTATGTGTGTGTGTGTGTGTGTGTGTGTGTGTGTGCATGTCCCTGTGTACGGCTGTTTCTCTGTGTGTCTGTGTCCCTGTGTACATGTGTGTACATACGTGTGTGTGTCTGTGTCTGTGTGCATGCCCCTGTGTACGGCTGTTTCTCTGTGTGTCCGGTCTCTGTGTACATGTGCGTACATGTGTGTCTCTGTGTGCATGTCCCTGTGTACGGCTGTTTCTCTGTGTGTCTGTGTCCCTGTGTACATGTGCGTACATGTGTGTCTCTGTGTGCATGTCCCTGTGTACGGCTGTTTCTCTGTGTGTCTGTGTCCCTGTGTACATGTGCGTACATGTGTGTCTCTGTGTGCATGTCCCTGTGTACGGCTGTTTCTCTGTGTGTCCGGTCTCTGTGTACATGTAAATGTACATGTGTGTGTGTCTCTGTGTGCATGTCCCTGTGTACGGCTGTTTCTCTGTGTGTCTGTGTCCCTGTGTACATGTATGTACATACGTGTGTGTCTCTGTGTGCATGTCCCTGTGTACAGCTGTTTCTCTGTGTGTCCGGTCTCTGTGTACATGTGTGTACATACGTGTGTGTGTCTGTATCTGTGTGCATGTCCCTGTGTACGGCTGTTTCTCTGTGTGTCTGTGTCCCTGTGTACATGTGTGTCTCTGTGTGCATGTCCCTGTGTGTCCGGTCTCTGTGTACATGTGCGTACATGTGTGTCTCTGTGTGCATGCCCCTGTGTACGGCTGTTTCTCTGTGTGTCCGGTCTCTGTGTACATGTGCGTACATGTGTGTCTCTGTGTGCATGTCCCTGTGTACGGCTGTTTCTCTGTGTGTCTGTGTCCCTGTGTACATGTGTGTACATACGTGTGTCTCTGTGTACATGTGTGTGTGTCTCTGTGTGCATGCCCCTGTGTACGGCTGTTTCTCTGTGTGTCTGTGTCTCTGTGTGCATGTCCCTGTGTACATGTGCGTACATGTGTGTCTCTGTGTGCATGTCCCTGTGTACGGCTGTTTCTCTGTGTGTCTGTGTCCCTGTGTACATGTGTGTACATACGTGTGTGTGTCTGTGTCTGTGTGCATGCCCCTGTGTACGGCTGTTTCTCTGTGTGTCTGGTCTCTGTGTACATGTGCGTACATGTGTGTCTCTGTGTGCATGTCCCTGTGTACGGCTGTTTCTCTGTGTGTCTGGTCTCTGTGTACATGTGTATACATACGTGTGTGTGTGTCTGTATCTGTGTGCATGTCCCTGTGTACGGCTGTTTCTCTGTGTGTCCGGTCTCTGTGTACATGTGTGTACATACGTGTGTGTGTCTGTATCTGTGTGCATGTCCCTGTGTACGGCTGTTTCTCTGTGTGTCTGTGTCCCTGTGTACATGTGTGTCTCTGTGTGCATGTCCCTGTGTGTCCGGTCTCTGTGTACATGTATGTACATACGTGTGTGTCTCTGTGTGCATGTCCCTGTGTACGGCTGTTTCTCTGTGTGTCCGGTCTCTGTGTACATGTGCGTACATGTGTGTCTCTGTGTGCATGTCCCTGTGTACGGCTGTTTCTCTGTGTGTCTGTGTCCCTGTGTACATGTGTGTACATACGTGTGTGTGTCTGTATCTGTGTGCATGTCCCTGTGTACGGCTGTTTCTCTGTGTGTCTGGTCTCTGTGTACATGTGCGTACATGTGTGTCTCTGTGTGCATGTCCCTGTGTACGGCTGTTTCTCTGTGTGTCTGGTCTCTGTGTACATGTGTATACATACGTGTGTGTGTGTCTGTATCTGTGTGCATGTCCCTGTGTACGGCTGTTTCTCTGTGTGTCTGTGTCCCTGTGTACATGTATGTACATACGTGTGTGTCTCTGTGTGCATGTCCCTGTGTACAGCTGTTTCTCTGTGTGTCCGGTCTCTGTGTACATGTGTGTACATACGTGTGTGTGTGTCTGTATCTGTGTGCATGCCCCTGTGTACGGCTGTTTCTCTGTGTGTCTGTGTCCCTGTGTACATGTGCGTACATGTGTGTCTCTGTGTGCATGCCCCTGTGTACGGCTGTTTCTCTGTGTGTCCGGTCTCTGTGTACATGTGCGTACATGTGTGTGCGTGAGAGAGCACAGGGGCCCTGAGAGCGATACTGAGGGGCTCGTCTTGGTCCCTGGCCCTCCCAGCGTGAGGGGTCAGTGCTTCTGGTCCTTCAGAGCCGACCATCGGGGGAAAGAACTGAGGAGGAGCGCGGCGGGAGGACGAGCGCAGGGCCCAGCTCCGGACAGAACACGGGCCTTGGGAGTGCTGGGAGGGCACCGAGCCGAGGGGAAGAAGTGCCCGCGACGGCTTTGGGGAACACTCCGGGGAGAGCGCAGGGGCCGAGGCTCCCGCATGGGGGGCCGGCCCCCCCTTTTTACAGATAAAGCGGCTGAGTGACTTGCCAGTATCGCCCGGGAGGGGCCCAGCGCGGTGCTTCCCCAGCCCAGACCCAGCGCTCCCTGGTCCGCGCGCATCTCGAGCCCTGGCTCGGTTCTGGGCCCCACATTTTAGGAGAAGCAAAAATGAGAGAAATGGGGTCCCATTAGCCCAGAGTTCCCCCATGTCAGAGCCGGAGGCGGCCCTCTCGTCCGACAGGGGGGAACCGAGGCAGGAGTGTTTAAGTGACTTTCTCAGAGTCACCTGGCTGAGCTGGAACTCGGGTCCTCCTGGCTCCGGGCCCCAAACACTAGCTCCTGGACCATCCAGCTGCCTCCTAGCCTTGTTCGGCCCCACTTTGCCACAGTCCCTGAGGAAGAGGAGGGCCACCACTCTGCTGGTAGCCCGGACCCCACCTCTCTTCTCGCTGGCGGCCCCTGGAAACCAATTTTCAATCTGTCCCCGCCCCAGACTCCATCTCCATCACCTACAAACAGGGTCCCATTTGCCCAGCCTTAAAGAACCTCAGTTTGACCCCCCCGTCCCGCAAGCCCCGATTTTGTCTCCTTTCCCCCTTTCAAAGAGAAGTCCTTAAAGAGCTGTTGAGCCTCGAGGCGCCCACGTCTCTTCACCCCGAGCAGCCGGGCCTCCAACCTCACCATCGCACGGAGGCCCCAGGCCGGCCCCGCCGTGGCCCCTTCCCGCAGCCCCTCCGCCGCGGCCCCCCTGCAGATTCTCCCTCCCGTGAGTGTTCACGGCCGTCCTCGCCTGGTTCTCCTCCTGTTTAACCACCTTCTCGGCCTCCTGTTTTGGCCCCCGCCCAGGTCACACCCCCCAACCGGGAAGCCCCCCCAGGCTTTCATGGATGGGAAACCTCCTTGCCAGCGGACCCCCAACTCCCCTCCCCATTCCCTCTTCCTTCGGGGCACCAGAACGAGCCCAAGCCCTCCCTTACACGACACTTTTTCTGGGATACAGGGATCGATTTAAGAATCAAGTTGGAGTCGGGACAGACCTCGGAGGCACGATGGCCAACTGACACTTGAAAGGTGGCCCCTCTACACACACTTACAGACTCTTCAAGCCCCTAAAGCCTCCCACCTCCTGGCTCTGGGACTCAAGGAATGACCGTGGCTTGAGCGGCCGCCTGAGCGGGCCATCGACGCTCCGGGCACTCTGAGCCAGAGCCCCTGCGTCTGGGCCGGGCCCCGAAGGCCCGCAGGAACGGGCTGGAGGGTGGGTCCGGCCGACTTCTCCGGTGGTCTGAGAGGCGGCCCCAGAGGCCGCCGGCCGGAGGAGGAGGCGGCTCCCCGAGCCTGCGGCCCCGGCGACAATGCCGAGAAGTTGCGAGTTTGGTCATAATGTGTAAAAAGCCCCTGAAAAGCCCCATCATTTAGTCTTGGGTGCCATCGCTCAGCAGAGCTAATAAATCTTGCATGAGCAGAGCGGATTCTAATTTTCTAATATGAAAAGGCATTTGGATTGAGAGAGAGAGGGGAAGATAAAAGTGATTGAATCTCCAATAGCCCAGGTTACTGACAAGAAACATCCTGATACGGACCCCCAAGAAGAATTGCTGTGGGCCGCAAGCCCCTCCGCCCTCCTTTTTCTGCATGATCCATCTCCAGCTCTTCTATTGACAGGACGTGGCTTTAAACACAGTTACACAAGTTATCATTTCTGCCTTTTGATCAATCTGAATTTTCAGGACAATTACCCTCTTAATCAATGATTGCTATCAGCAGTCCCGGCAGGGACGGATTCTGCAGCGAGGTAATCATGCCGCCAGGCCCGGACGGCGCGTGCATAGGCAATGAGGCTCCGGGAAGGGGCTCCCCTCCTCGCCGCCCCCCAAGCTGGGGACCTGCTGCCAGCTGGGCTGGAGAGTGTGAAGGCCACTTCAAGGAGCCCCGTGCCCGGCCCCGCTAGGAGGCGCGGGGGGACGGCCGGCCGGCTAGCCGGGCCGGCCTCGGGTCTGGGCGCCTGGGAGCCAAGCTCAGCAACCCTCCCAGACCCACCTGATTAGGGAGCAGGCCAATTAAGGCTACAGATTTACTACCCGGCAGCCTGATGCATCTCCACATTTCTTCCTGCCATCATTCGAAGCTCCTAATGAGCCTAATAAAGCCCGTTTCCAATTAGGGGCCCAAACTATTAGGGTGAATAAGTGCGGAGGATGGAGAAATATTGGTTTTGTTAACCTCGAAAATGTGCTGGGTTTGGGAAATTCTTTTTCTTAAAGGATCCCGGGCTGGAGGCCACCTCGGGGCCCTGACATCTCCCCCGACGGCCGCACGCAAGCCTCTGCAGCGCCCATTTAGGGCCGGGAGGACCGGGGCTGGCCACAGAGGGGCCGGAGACCCCCGCCCGGCCTCCAGCACCGCAGAAAGCCTCCGTGGAGAAGCAGGACGGCCTCGAAGACACCCCCTCGCCCAGAGGACGTCCTCTGGACTCCACCTCTGACCAGCACCGGGGCCTGGCCCCTGCCCAAGTCCGGCCACTGGCAGACACGTGGGGGGCAGGCAGGTGAGCATCCCCTCGCCAGGACCTCCGAGCTCTCCACCGAGCCCTCTTCCCACCCGAGACCAGCCGCTGCCCGCGAGATTCCGGCCCCTCCCCGGCGCGGCCACTTCCCGCCCTGTTAGCCCAGAGGACGCAGCAGCCGGCCCTGGCTCTCCCGGCCCAGAGAAGAGAGGCCGTCATCGCTTCACACGCCAGCAGCCCCCGGGGAAGAGGGGGTTCCATAGAGCAGCCCAGCTGTGCACGCCGAGCGTCCCGAGCCCCAACCAGAGGCTCTTAGACCAAGGGCGCGGGAGCTCTCCTCTCCCCCCCAAACCCCTTGCAGGGCAGGCTGGGTGGGGGTCCGGCCGGGACCCTGCTCTTCCCCCTCACCTCACAAAGGAACCCCAGGATCCCGCCATCACGGGCCTCTGGTCTGGGTGGGAACAGTAAGAAAACAAAGCCGCAGCAGCTGGTCACTGGGAGGCCACGGGCCTAATAGACACAGATTGGGCCTGGAGGGGCCCAGCCCTGGCATTGATTAATCAATGACTGGACGTGCCCCTGAAACACTCAGCAATCACACCAGATGAACACATTTCTCCCGGGATTTGGGGCGGCCGCGACAAACACAGAGTCCACCCGGCCTCCGCGGGGCCCGGGGCTGTTCTGCCGACGGGCAGGGTGGAAGGAAGAGGTAGGCGGGAGCCCCCGAGAGGGGACCCAGAGCATGGCCGTCGGCGAGCCCTCAACAAAGACACCGCGCGGGAGAGGAGCCGGGGGGCGGGGGCCCGGGGCCACAGCGGTCAGGGAGCTGGGGGGGGGGCCCGGGGCCACAGCGGTCAGGGAGCTGGGGGGGCGGGCCCGGGGCCACAGTGGTCAGGGAGCTGGGGGGGGCGGGCCCGGGGCCACAGCGGTCAGGGAGCTGGGGGGGGGGGGCGGGCCCGGGGCCACAGCGGTCAGGGAGCTGGGGGGGGGGCGGGCCCGGGGCCACAGCGGTCAGGGAGCTGGGGGGGGGGCCCGGGGCCCTTTGTCTTTGCCCGCGTGCCCTCGGCCGGGCCTAGGCCGGCCTCCCCCCGGCTCTCAGAGGCCAGGCTCGGCTCTCTCCCTCAGAGCTATAAAAATAAGATAAAACAGCGGCCTCACTATACACAGGAGGAATTCTTTAGACAGATAATGGGCATTTTATATCCTTTTATGACACTCCCCATCGGCAGCTGGCGTAATTACACTACAATGAAGGCATAATATGCACGTTGCATAACGAAGTCACACCGGGCCCCCTCCCCCCACCTGCACTGAGCGGGTGCCCGCCTGCCGTCATTAGGCAAAGCAAACACCGGCCCCCGGGGACCCGCGCCAGGCCCCCGGGCCCGCACACGCAGGCGTTCCACGGGAGACGACGGGAAGGGGCTGGGGGCCCGGCGCGGCCACAGCCGTGGGAGGACTTGGGCCGAGTCTGGGGGGGCCGGAGCTGATGATTGAGAGACCTCTTCCCCAAGCTCCCCTCCCAGAGCCGGGCTCTAAGTACCCTGTAAATTTGGACTCATTACAAAGCCTAAATAAAGGTGACGAATTCTCAGACGCCTATTTTTTCTTTTTAAGAGAGAATAAATTCACTTGTGGAAAAAGCCCCAACAACAATCTCTCGTCTCTGCCACAGCCCCTCCCCTCACTCCCCCAGGCTGCCCAGGCTGCTCGGGCACCGGCTCGGCCCTGCCCACCTCCTCTGCCCTCTGGGCCTGCGGGTGACTCCCGGGGCCCCCTGCGGTGGGAGGGACTCAGGCTGCCCCAGTGGGGCCTGGCTAAGGAGGGGCAGCAAAGCGAAGCCGCCCGGCAGGGGGCCCACCCACCCCTGCCCGGGCGCCTCCCCAGGGACCAGGCCTGTCAGACACAGAAATGCCAGGGAACGGAAACCGCGGCGCGCCGGCAGCCAGCTAATGAACAGGGAAGCGGGAGCGCTCCTGTCTGCAGCTAATTCGGCAAGATCCCAATTAGAGCCTGCAGGAGGCCAAAGGTCGGCCTTCCCAGGACCCCCCCAGGCTCCCCCACACTAATGAAGCCTGATGCCAGCTCTCAATGGGCAGCGCCCCCCCTCCGCCTCCAGACAGGGCAGGGAGCTCAGGAAGGAAGGAACAAGCATTTATTAAGCACCAACGCGATCTCATTGAATGCTTGGAACATCTCGGCCGAGGGGTTTGTAAGGGAGCCAGCAGCTGCGGTTCGCCCTGGGTCAGGCAGCTGTGCCTGAGGGAGGATTTGAACACAGGTCCCCCTGCCTCCAGGCCTGGAACAGCTTCACCTGGACCTCGAACTAAGGTCCAGCTCAGACCCACAGACTGAGCGAGGGAACGGGGCCTGAGGTCAGGCCGAAGAGAAGGCTCTGGGCCAGGCCGGACTCGTTCAAAGGAAAGCGGGGGCCAGGAAGCCGGACTCCTGGGCTCTGGGAGTCACTGCCCGCGCTCCCCCCCGCTGCTGGACGTGGTCCTCTGCCCTGCGGGCCCACAAAGCCTTTCTGCGATCCCGAGGCCCTGGGGAGGGAGATGGGCCCGGATGTGCGCCAGGGCCGGCCGCAAGGAAGCCAAACGCTGCTCCCCCGGGGGGCCGGGGAGGCCTCCATGCTGCCGGGGCAGTGCGGGAGGTGGGCGCGTGGGAGGGGCTGCTGGCCACCAAGGGGGCGGGGCCCGAGGAACTAAGCTTCTAGGAATCCAGAACTCCAGCTCAGAGGCCCAGCTCATGCAGCAGGTGCCCAGGCCCATGGGACGCTACGAGCTGCCCCCCTCCCCGCAGCCTGATGCTCGAATGCCTCCTCCTGGTGCGTTCCATTAAATCCCAAATGGCAAAGTGGGGGATCAGGAGGGGGCACCTGAGGGGGAGGGGGAAGGTGCATTGATTAAGCACCACCTGTGTGTCTGGCACGGGGCTAGGCCCTCCTATAAATGTCTCACTTGATCCTCACAACTACCCTGGACAGTGAGCACTGTTATCCCCATTCTACAAATGAGAAGACTGAGCCAAACAGAAGGGAAATCACACAGCCCGTCAGGGTCTGGGGCTGCATTTGAACACAAGTCTTTCTGACTCTGGGCTGGACACTCTGGCACCTCCTAGTGGCTATTTCAAAGGCATTGGGGGAGGGGGTCACCCAGGAGGCAAGAGAAGAGGTCTAATGTGTGGAGAAGGACAGCTGGGGGGAGGGGGGGAGGGGGAGACAGAGAGGAAGGGAGGGAGAGAAAGAAAGAGAAAGACAGAGACAGAGAGACAGAGACAGAGACAGAGAGAGAGAGAGAGAGAGAAGGGGAGGAGGGAGAGAAAGAGAGACAGACAGAGATGGGGGGCGGGTGGGAAGGAGAAAGAGAGAGAGAGAGAGAGAGAATATATGAGCATCTGGCTTCTGGAAGCTCTGGTTTTGGCTTCAGACCCTTCCCCCCCTCCCCTCCCCTTTGAACTTGAGCTGGCTTAGGCAGCAGCAAAAGCACCCAAAGAGCTTCTTTTTTAGGGAAAAGTCTGGGAGGAGCTGGCTCTTGGGGGATGGGTCTGAGCCCCCACCCCTGGAGGCCAGGCGGCCCACCGAGCCTACCTAGCCACTGGCTCCAAGGGTGCCGGAGGGCTGCGCTTCGCAAGGGGCCCCTCACATCCCAATCAGGGGCCTGAGGACAGAAAGACCTGCCCCGGACACCCAGGAGCTGTGTGAGCCTGGGCAAGGCCCTTCACCCCGTCTGCCTCAGTTTCCTCACCTGTCGGATGTCCTGGAGGAGGACGTGGCCAGCCACTCAGTGTCTCTGCCAAGAGAACCCAAATGGGGCCACAGAGAGGCCGCCATGACTGAAATGAGCTGCAAAACGGGGGGCTTGAAACAAGCTTAATCCGTGACCTGGTGTCCCTTCCTCTCTCAGGACCATTTATTAAACGAGATGTCTCTGAGCCCCTCCAGAGCTGAATAACAAGAAGTCTCTCTCAGTGAGACACAGCGGCCGGGCCAGGGAGGGGGCACCTGGGGGTCCTGGGGGGCCATACATTGGCCTGAGGGAATCCAGAGAAGCCCGGGAACTGTGCGGGACAAGGCAAGTCCAAGTCCCTTAATGGTGGAAAGAGCCCCTGCCAGGCTTCAAGCGTTTTAGAGGAGGTCACGGCAAAGAAGGACTTGATTCCATCGGCTCCTCCCGACACGGAGCCTCCTTCCCCAAGGGTCACCAAGCCCCTGGGGACCCTCCCAGCTCCTACATCTCCCTCAGGAAGACCCTGAGCACTTCAGAGGCTGTCCAGTCCAAGAAACTGAGGTTTGGGGAGGTTAAATGACTGGCCTAGAGTCACACATCTGACAGCCCACTGCTTCTGGGGGGGGCCCCCAGCCCAACCCAGCCCCCCAAGGAGACTCTCAAGTCCTTATGTTGAATAATCGGACCTTCTCCAGCCCTCTCAATTCTAGTGATTTTCTCTTATTACTTAGCCTACATATAGTTTGTCTGCATCTATTTCAAGATGTATTTTTTTTTCCTCCATCAGAATAAGTTCTTTATACGTAGGGATTACTTCGGTTTGGCTGGACCACGAGAAAGAGAATAATGTCCAGGGACGGGAAAGTTTGGCTGGGACTTGAATGGCAAAGACACAAGTTATCTTTCACCAACACTGGGACTGGCTGGGCAGGGGATGGCCGGGTCAGGATGCATGATTCACTGAGTGATGAAACGAGAAGGGATTCAGAGAGAAACCCCCGAAAGCTGTTGGGCTCGGCTGCTCAGAGCGCGGCAAGATCTCCCAAACACAACTCCGCCCACTCTCTTCCTCCCGTCCCATTCCAGGCTGCCCCTTCAGCTCGGACGCAGCCTTCTTCCTCTCCCTGGGGGCGCGCCGGACCAAACTTCCAGCACACCCCATCTCCTACGGTCTCCACAGCTCAATGACCACTTATCGGTGGGTGTCTGCTCAGTCTCGCCTTCCTCTCCAGCCCCTTCCACCCCCCCTTCTGACCCCAAGCTCAGCCCCTGCCTCGGCTGTACCACCCTGGCTGCTCCGAGGTGCTCTGGGATTACTCTGAAGAGGGAAAAAGGCAGCGGAGAGATAGGAATCCCCAAGCTTCCTGAAGCTTCCCAAGCACAGCACAAGTGCTGGCTCCTTCCCTCGGCCTCTCCCCCATCCAGCAGTTAGGTCCCACTCCTTACTTCCCCACAAGCACTGCCCTACAGACTGTCCGCTAGAAGCTGTGTCCTCCCAGTAGAACATCAGCCCTTGAGGGCTGGGAGTGTTGGCTTTTGGCTCTGAATCCATCACACTTAATATCTGCTAAAATGAACCAAAATCATGTGATCTACATTCCAGGCCAGCTGGTTCCTCCCCAGCCAGACCAGAGTATTCCACTCCTTCCTCCCTGCCTGGCTCGGCTGGCAGGAACACACACCCTCCTTCCCTCTTCCCTTTTCTCAGATTGTCAATCAGGAAGGAGGATCACTTTGGGCTTCGGAGTCAGGCCAATGATTCTCTTTTGTCTGAGCCTTAGGCCGGAGGGATTTGCTGAAGTCCCTTTTCAGCTCTTCCATCTCTTACATTTAAGGCTCGGCTCCCACCCTACATCCCATGGGAAGACAGTTCAAGATGTCCCTCCTCAAACGACCGTTTGTCTCTTAACGTGTGACCTGTCGCAGAAGAATGGAAGCTCCCTGAAGAAAGGGCCCGTGTTGTTTTGAATCTTATTCTCAGGACCTAACAAAGTACCCAGGAGGGGCTCACTAAAGCCGCGGTAGGTCAGGTTTGGGGTCACCGTGCATCAGCAGTAGAAGGGGGCCTGCGCTTTTACAGCCCAAGGCTTCCTCAGCTAGACAGACCGGTACCCAGACAGCATTTGCAGGTCGCTGTACGGATGTCCTCGAAGCCTTTTTAGTGTGACAGAACCTGACAGGACTTACACAATGCTTTGGAGAACCCAAGGTCCCCTCCATGTTAGGGAAAACCATCTGAGCATAGGGATGGGAGGATAAAGTAAGATCACTCCTGCTCTTAAGGAGTTTACGGGTGGGAGAGAAATGTGTATACAAAAGGCTCTAATACAAATGGCCTGTAGCCAGCCAGACTTCTCAGGTTCTGGGGGTCCTCGAAGGGGCTGAAAGGTCTAGACCTGCTGATCCTGAGCCCACACGGCGTCTCCCCACTGATGATCAGCCAGAATTAATGACTTTTAGAAAAGATAGAGCAGCCATGGCTGACCCAGAAACAAAGCCCAAGCCAGAGGCCCTTTCCCTTACTGCACATACAAGATCCATAAGTGAGAACTCACGGATCCTGATCCCAGAAGTCATTTTCCCTGCCACGGAGCCTCGGGACGCTCCCTTTAGTCGGAGAGGGTTAATGAACTTGTGGAGCCCCGATGGTCCTCGACGCGCCTCTTGGGTTCCGGCTCCAGTGGCTACTGCTCATTCCGGAGCTTACGACCTTTCAAAGTTCACAAGGCCGTCAGCTGGTTAATGGGAGGGAGAGAGAGGCCCGGTTCTCTCTCACTGAGGGTCGTTCCTGCTTAGGAGTTCTTCACCAAGGAGCA